>NC_143576.1:50050087-50353330 GCF_048544385.1 Mastigoproctus giganteus | reverse complement strand
AGCCTGCTAGAACACAGAAAACTTACTGTTAAGCACCAAAAGCTACAATCATACTTTACCATCTCGCGAGGAGTGCCACAAGGGGGAGTTCTTTCGGCTACCCTTTTCGCGGCCGCCCTGGAGCCGTTTCTTGCACAGTACCATGACTTTATAACATATGCTGACGATGTAAAATTCTTCATCACTTCCAAAGACCATGAATCAGCAGAAAGTATTTGCCAGATGGCAAATAGCACAATCCGAGAATTTGAGAGCTACCTGGATTGCATCGGGCTCCGTATTAATGCACAGAAGTCTGCCCAAATGACCATAACTTACAAGCAGAATAAAAATGACATCTCGATCTCTGTGAACGGGTCTAGCGTTGAAAAAGTGCACTCTCACCTGGACCTAGGTCTTAAGTGGGATGACAGACTCACCTTTGCTCAACACTTCGCCCATATGAAGACAAAAATATTCGCCGCTTTATGGGCTACTAGACAGGAACTGGTAGGAATTAGTGATCATCATCTAGCGACCAAGTACATTGTAATGTGTGTCCTGCCAATTGCAATGTATGCCTCGCAAATCTGGTCATCAGCTCCAGATTCACATTATAAGTCCGTCCTTGGGATTGAGTACTGGTTCTTGCGATGGCTTAACAGAGTTGCTGGCCACCCTTTTACTATCTCAAGGGCCATTCTCTACTCAAACCTTAACATCGTACCCTGGATGCAGCGGACAATTAACAGGAACATACACACTCTCGCACAAATGCTCACAGGCAGAGTAGATGCTCCAGTCCTGGATAATATTCTAGTCAAACCGCGTGCCACTGCTAGACGTTGCGGGGAAGTAAATAATCCACTCCGTCCAGTCCTGAACAATCTTAGTAGCCTGCAAAGATTCTTCCCATCAAATACAGCGAAAATATTTAACTCACTACACATAGATGCTGAAAAACTGTGTGAAGATGCAACATACCGGAAAGAGATCTTCCAGAATTCGTACAGATTTACCGAAATATGAATCGGCTGCAAAGTACCAAAGAATTGAGAGTAAAAGAGAAACTTTCTATTTTAAGAACAATAATAATTGTTGACCGGAAAAATACACCTTCTGTAACAGTTATGTAAATAGGTAAGTTATATGTGGAATTATTAATGAATTGTATATATATGAGCTGTATAATGTTTGTACACAATCATAAATGTGTAAATACTGTATGTATTAAACATAAAATGTATGTATTAAACATAAAATGTGTACAAAATATTTTGGGACGAGACTACGTGTACAGTATATGTAACCAATTGCACGTAGTATCTCGTACCCTGATATGTACTTAGCACCCTCCTGGCAATTTGCCGTCCCGGGGTGGTTCCTTATGGAAATAAACAGATAATAATAATAATAATAATAATAATAAAATAACTGGGTGTAAAGTGGAGGAGAAACTGTTGAAGACAAACACAAGAAAGGCACCCGGGGTGGATGGGATCTATCCAGTTATATTAAAGGAGGCAGCAAAGGAAGTAAGCAAACCCTTAGCCATAATTATGAGAGCTTCCTTGGACTCAGGGGAGGTACCCATAGACTGGAAATGTGCAAATGTGACCCCAATTCACAAAGGAGGATCAAAGGCTGACACAAGTAATTATAGACCTGTGAGCTTAACTTCTGTTGCAGGAAAATTAATGGAGGCACTGGTTAAAGAAGCACTGCAGGATCATTTAGACAAGACTTCAATTATAGCTCGGACACAGCATGATTTTGTTAAGGGGAAGTCTTGCCTGACCAATTTGATTGGATATTATGATGCAGTCACAAAAGAACTGGATGCAGGGAATAGCTTTGATATTATATACTTGGATCTAGAAAGGCTTTTGATACTGTTGCACATGGAAGACTGCTACACAAATTGGAGCAGTGTGACATTGGAGGCAAATTGCTGCTATGGATAAAGGGGTGGTTGAGGGGGAGAAGACAGAGAGTGGTAATCAATGGACACTGCTCATCGTGGACTAATGTTATTAGTGGAGTCCCTCAGGGCTCAGTGTTGGGTCCATTATTGTTTTCTGTATTTATAAATGATATTGATGATGGTATATCAAGCTTAATGTCCAAGTTTGCAGACGATACAAAGGTTGGCAGGGTTGTCAAGGACACTACTGACATTGTGCTGCTACAACAGGATCTGGAAAGGTTGAGCAGATGGGCTGAGAGGTGGCAAATGAAGTTTAACATTGACAAATGTGAAGTACTACACATGGGAAACAGCAACCCCAGAGCAACGTATCAACTCTGGGGTACTACACTGACAGTGGTAGAGAATGAAAGGGACTTGGGGGTGGTTGTGCAGGCAGATATGAAGTTCTCTGAGCAGTGCAGACAGGCTGCAAAAGTAGCTCATCGAGTATTGTCAATGATATACAGGAATTTTTCCAGCAGGGATAAGGAGGTGATTATTCCCTTGTATAAGGCAATGGTCAGGCCACACCTAGAGTACTGTATACAGGTCTGGAGGCCTCATTTCAAGAAGGATGTAGAGCTGCTGGAACGAGTACAGAGAAGGGCAACAAGATTAGTGAATGGAACAAAGGGGTGCTCTTACGAAGAAAGGCTTAAGTTTTGCAAATTAGTGTCTGGAGACTAGGCACCAGTGAGGTGATCTGATAGAGGTGTATAAAGCCTTGAATGGTTTGAGCATGCTCAATGCTGATGGGATTCTTCCTCTAGCTCAGAATAATCACCTGAGAGGGCATAAATTCAAATTGAGGAAAGACAGATGTAGGATAGACGTGCGGAAATTTGCCTTTAGCCAGCGGGTGGTTGGCTGGTGGAACAGACTTCCATCCCTTGTAGTGGAGGTTGATAGCCTAAATAAGTTTAAGGCTCAGCTGGACAGGTATTTTGAATGAACAGAGGGGTGAGGTGGAAGTGGGTTTTTTTTTTTTGGCTGATGCTGCATAAGCTTGCTTTCTTGCATCAAATGCCTCTACTAATGCTAATAACATTAGTCCATTAAGAGCAGTGTCCATTGATAACCACTGTCTTCTTTTTTTTTTTTTTTTTTGTTAGTTGTTGGCGCATTGGCTTCTGTGGCCATATTGCACCTCCGAAGGTTTTTGCATTTTCTACTCTGATCCGAGCCCGAGGCTGGATTCGAACCTACGACCTTTGGGTTGCCAGGCAGGCACTTTAGCCACCCGGCTAGCCCAGTCACTGCCACTGTCTTCTCCCACTCAACCATCCTTTTATCCATTGTAACAACTTGCCCTTAATGCCATATTGCTCCAATTTGTACAGTAGTTTTTCATGGGCTACAGTATTAGAAGCTTTCCTAAAATTCAAATATATGATATCAAAATTATTCTTTGCTTCCAGTTCCTTTGTGACCACATCAGAGTATCCAAACAAATTTGCCAGACGAGTTCCCCATGCTGTCTGAACTATAACTGCAGTCTTGTCTAGATGATCCTGGATTGCTTTCGTAACAAGCAACTCCATTATTTACCCTGGAACAGAAGGTAGACTAACAAATCTGTAATTACCCGTGTCACCCTTTGACCCTCTTTTTTCTGGGGACACATTTGCACATCTCCAGTCCATGGGGACCTCCCCTAACTCCAAGGAAGCTTTCATAATTATGGCTAAGCGTTTGCTAACTTCCTTTAATAACTGGATAGATCCCATCCACCCAGTGGTGGGTTATGAATAATTTAACAATGTTTTTCCTCACAGTTTTTCCGACTTTCTACCCAGTATTTTTTTTTTTTTTTTTAAATCGGTCACGGAAGTGACATCTGCAGCTTCCACCAGAGGAGCTTCCCACGCTTGCACTATTAGTAGCGTGATTAGAACAAGTGACACATTTTTCGTGACCAGTATGATATCTTGAGTCAGGAGCGGATTCAGGAGGGGAGTCAGATGAGACTTATTAACCCTTTAACCATGCTTTTAGTGAATGTGTAAAATGTTCCTAGGTCTATCTAAAAAAAAAAAAAAAAAAACCCTTAAAAACTTGGTCTTCATGCCTTCCCTTACGATGATAACTGGATATGATAGTGTCTGGAATTTAACTTTTTAGAATTCTTGAATAGTATGACGTCACAATCATACTTCTTGAAGGTATTACTGCAATAAGTATGATTGCAATAATACAAGTATTTGTCATGACTGCAACAATACAAATATTTGTCAACAATTTTTTTTCATCTCGCATTTTCATTACATTCCATTGTTAGGTGTCCCTAACAACTGCGTATGCCGTTTCAACTACAAGATCTGTACTTCAATCGACGCTGTTTTCCAGAGAATTTAGATACGTTGCAATCGCAAGTATACATTTCTTACTTCAGTTATCATAAATCCATTTATCTCGTCTTCCAGAAATTATATAAATTTGTGAATGATCAATAAAATATTTACAATAAAAAAGCTCTTATTTCGTAATCAATATATAAAAAATCAAAATACTTAAAAAAACGCAAAAGATGTTTCACATAAACCATCTACCGCACGTGCAATTTATTTATTTATTTTTTTTTTTAATTACTAGGGAAATATAATGGATAAATTTTATTTCATGATAAAATTTTAATATTGCAAATAAAAAATAACATGAAATATATTCCATATCACAAATAACATAAAAACCATCACAAAACATTCCACAATATAAAAACAAGTACACAAAAATCAGAGATTACACGGAAAAAAATTTATTACACAAATATTCAAGAAAAATCTATTCAAAAAATTTGCAATATGCAATTTACTTCTTTATTAATATTTGTTGTCAATCTTCTGCTTTGCTCAATAGTTGAGTGATGATTACAGAGGAATGATTTGACGTAACAATTCGGATCAAACTGAAGCAATGGTTTTCCATTTAGATGTATGGTCATCATAATCTGTAACATGTTTAATTGTCAACATTATTCATTCATTTATTCACTCTATATTATTCATTATGCTGAAAGTTCACTCAGTTCAGCAGTGCTAATCTCAAATCGTTTCGAATATATTTTTGACTTTCTTAATTGAAAAGGGAATTTCACTCGATTTTAAAGATTTTGGAGATTTTGTCAAAGACAAAATCTCCAAAATCATTAATTTTTATTTCATATGTTACCAGAAAACAAATTTCTTATTCAGTTTTCACCGTCTTGCCAACGAGACGAAAGTTCTTTCATATTCCACAAAACATATGCTACTGGAAAGGTAGCATATGTTTAAAATTTCTTTCAATCGTATTATTATTTTCTTTATTTAATTTAAAATCGCCCTGTTGCATTAAAAACTTATCCTTTAAGGATAAAACAATACATTTAATAACTTGTCACGAGGTAATTTTTTAAATGTGTTCTTACTTTAAAATTTGATTGCGTCAAATTCTTTCCATTTCAACATGCTCTCAATTTTAGCTTCATAATTTCCTTCAGAATTTTTCAAATTACCAATAGCAATGATAGTTCGAATGATTAATTTATCTGCTTTTACCATAATGATTCTGTAAATCTTCTGAAAGGTAAGAGAACTGCAGCAGGATGTCGATCATTAGTGCTAAATAGTTACGAAATTCCAGATTAAAAGTCGATTTAATAATCCGGAATATTTAACTTCCCATTCAAAATGTTTGCACAAAGCAGGATAATTCCTCTAACCTGCAATTGCCGTCCGCAAGCTGCATCATGGCCCGAACATACGACCAATCTTTATAGTTTCCACATCAAGTTCTTTAGCAATCATCCTTAATTCGCACTGGTTTTTTTGGAGATTGGTGATATAATGCATACAGTTTTTTGTTTTTTTTTTTTAATTATTGCCTGTATGCCATTAAAGTTTAGAACATTTTCTACACAGTGAAAGCTTCTATGAAGTTTCAAAATCTGCCAACATTTCAGCTTCGTAAAGTTTATATAATATCTTAGTTGCCTCAATCCCCCCCCCAAGTTCCTACTCTCACTAGTTCTTTGAATACTGTGCAAAATGTCGGAATCACTCGAATATTCAGCTACTGTGACCACATAAACATAGAGAAATTTACTGGAAGGTGTGGATCACTCACTTCTCCGAAAAACATATGCCCGTTTGTCGGGGTAAAGGGGAACCACAACACAGGTTGACAAGGGGCTCTTGTCTGTGTCAGGAATCTTCTTAATTCTCTGACTGGCTATGGAAAGCATATTGACTAGAGGCCACTTCTCAGTATGTGACTGCATAGGACGGACACCACTAACATTGTGAAACAGTAATCCCTTTCACCTTTAATTCGCACTTTCTAATTACCTAAAGGCCAGAGGTGAGAACAATACATACAAAGTTGTCTCTCCTAATGTCTGTTACTGAGAAATTTTTTGTTCAACGGAAAGCATTTGAAATGTAATTACCAAGAGGAATTCATAAAAAAATTCACTATAAGGAAGTTGGTTAAACAGAGGTCTGACAGTAATTAAATAAAAAATGAAGCAATTTTAAAATATATTACTGATTGATTGCAGCATTAAAATGCTGGGAGTGGGGCCCCCGCTCACCCCACCGTAGTTTCGGCTCTGGATACTCAATAATTGCATTCAAGATTTCATTTGTAAAATAAATGATCGTCTCAACAATGGGCTCATAATTTTTCAACAAAAATAGCAATACGCTCTCGCGAGCCCACTACTGCATCCACTCCAGGTGCCTTTCTTATGTTCAATTTCAACAATTTCTCCTCCGCTATGCTCTCAGTTATTACAAAATCATTTAGCTCAATGCCAGAGTTTGATAAGCTTCTGGCCTCCACTTCTCTACAGATCTCCTCATGTGTCAATGTAGATGCAAAATACTCATTCAGTTTGTCAGCTACCTGGGCAGGTTCATCAACAATTAAACCGGTGACGTCAAGTGAGCCAATCTTATTCATCCCCATCATTCAACAATATAACCCTTCGTGCCCTTCTAGAATTTACATAAGTAAAGAAGTCTTTACTGTTTTTCTTTGCATTGTTTGCCAAAGATTTCTCGTAATCTGCTTTGCTTGCCTAATGTCCTTTGTGCTTGCCTAATGATCTTATATCTACCACAGGCATCTGTGTCTCTTGATAATTTATATGCATCCCATGCATTTTTCTTCCCTCACATGAGTCTCATTAGGTCATCTGACATCCATTTTAGCCTAAACCTCGAATAATATTTCTTAGTCGGTATGAAAAGCCTAGTAGCTTCCAAGGTTAATTTCATGAATGCTTCCCATTTAGAATTTGCTGTTGGTAACATAATCAGTTGGTCCCAGTGTACAGAATTTAAAAACTCCCTGAGACCACTGTAATCACCTTTACTTCCCTTTATCCCTGATGGTGGTTACATCTTTAAGTAAATCCAACATCAGTATACTGTGATCACTGCCACCTAGTGGTTCCTTTATCTGCAGATTCTGAATGCATGAAGAATCACTGTGATAATCAGATCAAGAGTATTATTCCCTCTGGTTGTCGAATATGCTGCTGTAGAAAACAATCATCCAATAAATCCAAAAAAAGTCTTCCTGGTGTGTGAGTGATCAACCCTCAACTTCCAGTCTATATCTGGGAAGTTAAAAACCCCCCATTATAAGACAGTCTGATTTATTGGCCCATTCAATTTTCATGTACAGTTGTTCATTGTACTCATTAGAGTCATTAGGCCTACTCTCAACTTCGTTTTCCCAGTGCTTATGTCACACCAAACCAACTCATCACTGCACTGTCCACACATTGTACTCCCCAAATTCCAATTCTTCACTGCTTATATTCATTTGGCAGTTCGCCAAACAATATCCACTTTTGATGCCTTGATCAGCACTTCAAATTTATCAAATTTATTTACTATACTCCTAGCATCGGTGTACATACAAGTATTCTCACTCTTAGTTACACAAACACAACCGATGTATTTACTTATTCTACGATGACTCCCAGCAGCCACTGAAATCCCCAGTATCTCACTTTCCAGGCTGCTGTTCATTCCAATAGAAACAGTGCAAGAAACACTTTCATCTCTGCATGTGGCTACCGTTAATCTATTAGTCTGTGAATCCCTCCAAGCTAGCAGTTTTCCACCCCACTTAACACTGCCCCAATAGCATCAGCAAATATTCTTGCACTTTCTATTGAAGTGTATCCCATCACTGTAGAAACAATCTCTCCTGTTAACAAGCATAGAACACTATGAGAAAAAATCTATCCAATGAGCCTTGCACAATATCTCCAGGGCCGATTTGATTGACAAAGTTCTCATCATATACTCCCTCCTATCGTGTCTGGGCAGAATTGCAGACACTTTCAAATTTAACCTTTTTTTTTTTTTTTTTTTTTATGTGAACCCCAAACACGAGAGGTATTAGAACCTATAATACTTAGTACCATGCTTGGGTTGGAGGTTGAGAAGACGAAAGAAGATATTTGTTGACATTGGACTTGAACTTCTGTAGATTGTAATTTTCAGGAAATATGTATGAAGGAAGGTTGTTCCAGAAAACGGCAGTTGAATGAATAAATGAGGAAGATGAAAAGTTGGTTCTGTGGGTTTGAAGTCGGACAGTAAATGGATGTTGGCTGGTGGCGGCACGTGTTCGGACTGTTTTGAAAGAGAGAGCAGGAATTATAGAAGCCAAGTCAGAAGAATAGTACCCATGGAAGTATCTGTGGAAGAGGCATGTAGCAGAAACAGTGCGTCTATGAGAAAGCGAGTGGAGAGACTCTGTTAGAGATGAATCATTAATTAACCTAACTGCCCTCTTCTCAATGGAATCAAGAAGCCTGAGAGAGGTTTTGGGGGCACCACCCCAGATATGGGAACAATATTCCATGGCAGGGCGGATTTGCGATTTATACAGAGTGAGCAGCTGTTTGGAAGTAAAGTAACGCCAAGAGCGAAAGAGAAAACCAAGTTTTTTAGATGCAGAGGAAATAATATTTGTAATGTGCTTGTGCCAAGAGACATTAGAAGTCAGGGTAATCCCCAAAATAGATATATCATTTTGCCTAGAAATCACAGTGTCACTAAAGATAAGCATAGGAGCAGAAGAATCCTTTTTGCGAGATATAAGACAAGACTGAGTTTTAGAAGGGTTGAAATCAACTAAGTTGTCTTTGCCCCACTGGAGAATTACCTGAAGAGCGGCATTTAAGGAATTGGTAGCAGATTTTCGAGAAGTTGAAGCTGATTGAGCAGGACAAGGTTTCTCAAAATGGAAAGTTGAATGCAATGTGCTATCATCGGCAAAACTATGGATAGAATTTCCAGTCAATGGAAGAAGGTCATTGATACACAAGAGGAAAAGAGTGGGGGAAAGAACTGAAATTGGGGGACACCGGCATTAGTGAAGAAGTTAGAAGACAGAGAGCCATCTACCATCACCCTCAGTGAGCGATCACAGAGAAAACTGGATAACCAATTACTAAAAACAGTTGGCAAACCATAAGATGGACGCTTCTTTAGAAGACCTTTATGCCAAACATGATCAAAAGCCTTTGACATGACAAGAGCAACTACTTGTGTTTCACCGAACCTTTCCACTGAATTAGTCCATAAATGGGTAACATAAGCCAGAATATCACCAGTGGATCGACACTGACAGAATCCATACTGGCGATCGTTGATCAGACGGAAGGTTTCTAGGTAGTTTAAGAGTTGGAGGTTAATTGATTTCTCCATTACTTTAGAAAGAGTAGAAGTAATTTTTTTTTTTTTTTTTTGGTAGTTATTGGCGCATCGGCTTCTGTGGCCATAGTGCACCTCCCAAGGTTTTTTTTTTGCAGTACTTTGATCCAAGCCCGAGGCGGGATTCAAACCCGCGACCTCTGGGTTGCCAGGCAGGCGCTTTACCCACACGGCTAGCCCGGTCTGCGTAGAAGAAACTGCAATGGTACGATAATTGGATGGGAGGGATTTGTCACCCTTTTTAGGAACTGGCTGGATATGAGCAAATTTCCAAGCAGAAGGAAAAACAGCTTTGGAATAAGAAAGTGAAAAAAGGCGGCAAAGAATAGGAGTAAGTTCAGGAGCACATGTTTTGAGAACAAGTGGAGAAATACCATCGGGACCTGGAGCTTTCTTAGCATCAAGATTCATCAAAATCCTTCTGACATCCTTTTGACGGAAGACCACAGGAGGCAATGAATGGAGCATGTTGGGGATGGTGGGAAGTGTTTTACCAAGATCATTAATACATGAGTTGGAAGAAAAATGCGATGCTAGCAAGTCAGCTTTTTCCTTGGCTGACGTGACAACAGAACCATCTGTTTTGGACAGAGGTGGGAGCAGAGATGGGCAAAAGTTGCGGCCAATAGCTTTGGCAAGAGACCAGAATGCTCGGCTACCATTAGGGCAAGAAGCAAGTTTTCTACTCTTAGCCTGTTTGAACTGATTAATAACTGCTTTACAATTGTTGCGTGCTTTGATGTAGGCAGAAAATGAGACTGGAGAATTAGAAAAAGCCAATTACGATATGCAACATTCTTCTCTTGGACAGCCTTAACACATTTATTGGAAAACCAAGGTTTAGATAAAGGACGAGATTTTAGAGTGGAGTGTGGGATAACGGAATCCATTCCTGCAAGAATAATTTCACTCACACGATCTGAGCAAATGTTGACATCAGAAGTTTTGAAACAGTAATCCGACCAAGGAAAAGAAGAAAAGAAGTCTCGCAGGTCATCCCATTTTGCATTCTTGTAATGCCAAACAACACGAGGTTGGGAATAGCCATGAGATAAAGGTTCCATTGGAGAAGAGACAATCACCAAGTTGTGATCTGAAGTGCCTAAAGGACCTCTCACTTCGACCGTGTACTTAGAAGGGTTGTTTGTAAGAAAAAGATCAAGTGTATTGGCTGTATGATTAGGATTGTCCGGTATTCTTGTAGGTAAATGAACAATCTGTGCTAGGTCATTAGTAATTGCAAAAGCCTCAGCATCTCGACCTGCTGGGTCGGTGTGACTAGAAAACGGAAGCCAGCTGGAGTTGTGAACATTAAAATCACCAAGGAAAATTACCTCACTGTTAGGAAAGTTGGACTGGAGAAAGTCAAGTTGCAAAGAGAGGAAGTCAAAGAGCTCCAAGTGATTAGTGGAGTTGGGAGAACGGTAGAGACAACAGATGAATTTTACACAATGAGGTAGAGAGATTTTAAGCCAGAGAAGATCAAAGAGAGGAGATTCCAAATTGCCAAGTCTCTGACAGGGAATATCAGAACGGACATATGCACAAGTACCATCTTTGAGGCGAAAGGAATCATATAGGGAATAATTTGGGCATCTGAGATGAGCAGTAGTTGAATCAACCGATAACTGAGATTCTGTCAGAAAAAGTACATGGGGTTTGGCAGACTGCAAGTGGACATCGTTGAGATTAGAATTGAGACCACGTATATTTGTGAAATGAATTAGGAAGTCTTGGGAGGTTTAGATCGTTTTGCAGATAAGCTTGCTCTATTAGTTTTACAATTCATGGTTTATTCAATAGTAAGAAAAAGTGGGTGGGACATGCTGTATGAAGTAATGAAATTTTTGGATATGGCATACATGTGGTAAGAATATACCCAGATCCTTGACATAACGTGGCCTCGACAATGCCCCCCCCCGCATACACACTATTCGGACTCCCTCCAGTCACTATCTGGCAGAGTAGAGGTAGCAAGATTATACACTAGCTGATCCGGAAGCCTCCTAGAGAGTTACCAATAGGTTCGGTCTGGTGTACTAACTAGCAGCCAGCCTGCGAACACCGTTTTAGAGCTGTACCCTCGAAATGTAAGGAATATTGGATTTCGCCACGACATTCATCATAACCTCAAAAGTCATCAATCATACTGCATGATGGAAGAGACAGGGAAGGGTTGACCGGAACTTAGCTCTAGAGACTAAAAGTGACTCTCTTCCAACATTGACTTGTACTTGTTACGTAAGTCCACAGCTCTCCTACCCTTAATGTCATTAGTGCCAATGTGTACAACAATATCACCCTTTGTGCCCTTAAAAGATGATATCTGCTCTACAACATCAACTTTTGTCTCTGGTAGACCTACCCTGGTCCTATTCCAGCTATCCTTTTTGCATGATATATTTTCTGTCTCTTTGACAATAGTCACCGACAATAACTAGCTCCTGTGGGACCAGTGCATTCTGTCCTGAAGATTGCCACTGTGTTACCTGATGATCAAGTGCAAGCTCTCGCATTGACGTGGGCAGCTGAGAACATGATGACTCCCCCAAAAATTTAAGTCCTTCAAGGGCATCTACCCTGTTCATCAAGCTTTCATAAAGGCCCATAACAATGCTGAGTTGGAGCCTAACTTCTTCACACTGCTTACATCGAGCAGACACAAAGATATCCTCCTTGGCAACATCGTGTCCTGTCCCAGAAAGTTCAGCAAACATTTCACAAGTTGCACATTTCTTTAGGCTGTGATGTGTTGGAGAATCATCACCTTCGATTCTCTCCTGAGCTACAGCACTCCTGCTACTTTGTTCACATCACTTTGCTGCTTTAAACAGAAATCAGGGGCATAATTTCCGTTTAAATACAATTTAATTAATTAACAATAAAAATGAATAAGGTTAATTAATTTAATCAATTAAATTACTATACTGTACTTGACTACACAATACTATACTAAGCTAACGCAGTAATACATATTCCGCTATAGAGTTTTACATTATACCTTAGCTATCAATTCAAGATATACGTTATCAAGTCACACTATACCGTAATGATCACAAATATCAAATTCTCGGAGCAGTACACATTGACAAAATGTGTACTGCTCATTTTGTACCCCACGTGATGCCAGGACAGCTCATGGGTCTTGTCAAAGAATTATACTTTGCTAGCACTGATAAGGAGATGATTACCACCTGTAGATGCAAGTACATCTTAAGTACTGTATACAGAACCAGATCTACATCCTTCCTCACTTTAGGAAGATGTAGCACAGCTAGAATGAGTGCGCAGAAGGGCAATAAGATTGGCAATGGGAACAAAAGGGTGCTCTTACCTACAAAGGCTTCAGTTTCACAAATTTGAGCATCTGGAGACTAGGCACCTACAGGGAGAATCTGACAGAGGTGTTTAAGGACTTAAATAGATTGAGTAGGCTTAATGGCATTCTTCCTCTTTCTGAGACAAACCACATGAGACAGCATAAATTCAAGTTGAGGAATGATGGATGCAGGACAGATGTGAGGAAGTCTGCCTTCAGTCAGCAGGTGGTTGATTTGGAAAGTACAGATGGGTGAAATATGTGGATTTTCTTTTCTTTTTCTTTTGGCTAATGCTATATTAACTTGCTTTCTTCCATCATTTGCCACTATTACTACTACTTATTTAGTTAGTTATCAAACTATTAAACTAGTTAGTTATCAAACTATTAAACTAGTTAGTTATCAAACTATTAAACTAATTAGTTATCAAACTATATAAACTTGCTTTCTTCCATCATTTGCCACTATTACTACTACTTATTTAGTTAGTTATCAAACTAGGCAGGCTTATCAACTGGACCAATGTGATTCATCCCTTTCCTTCTAGTGTTTAAATAAGCAAAGAAGCCTTTCCTCTTTTTCTTTGCAGTCTTTGACAAAGATTTCTCATAATCTGCTTTCTCTTGCCTAACCTCCTTTGACTTGATTACAAACTAGTTTACATCTACATAGACTTCTGTGTCACCTGATAATTTATATGCATGCAATGCATGTTTATGTTTAGCCTTGAACAGTATGCTTCTATTTGAATGAGCAGCAGCCTGGAAAACAAGGTGCAGGGGATTCCAGAGACTCATTACAGAACACATAACATGTAAATATATGGGCTGTGTTAGAGTAGCTAAGATTAGGAACAGCTGCATGTATACTTGCGTGTACACCAATGTTAGGAGTTTGGTAAATAAATTTGATGAATTTGAGGTGTTCGTCAAAACAACAAAGGCAGATATTGTTGGGATATCAGAGATGTGGTGTCACACAGATACAGTAAAAGTGTGAAAATCCGGACTCCTCGGGGACTGGGTTGATCTGGATTTTCAGGATTCTCAGGCAGTACTTTTAAAATTCAAATTTAAGATAGAATGAAGACGAGATGACCAGGTAAATTTTGACAGTTTATTGATTAGCAAATAAAGCATGCTTCATTTATCGAAACGAGCAATTTTAAAGAAAAATTAAGTCAACACCTGACAAAGATGTAAATAAAAATTTTCACCAAAAAAAAAAAAGAAAAAAAAAAAAAAAGAGCATATAATGTTTGAAATTGTGTTTAAAAATGAACAATGTAATAGAAAAATACAGTATATAAATGAAAGCAGAAGATAAATATTTTATATAAATTAATTACAGTAGACTCTCGATTTTCCGGGATAGATGGTAAAATAAAAATCCCGGATAATCGATTTCCCGGTTAATCCAAAAATACAGCAAGTCCCCAACATATGTTCCAGGACTTCTTACATAAGTTGAGTTTTACATAACTAGGGAATGACTAATAAAATATTGCTCCTATATCCGTGATATGCCAAAATTACAAAACCACATATCCTCAGAAGAATGAATAAAAATAGTTATATATTTTTCAATTACTTAGTTATATATTTTTTATATATTAGTTATATATATATAGAAAAATAGTTATATATTTTTAATTAGTTCAATTAAAAACTTTATCTGGGTACAGCGGTGAAATTGTTGGAGTGGCAAATACCAAAAGAAAACATTAAAGGAGGAAATTGTACGGTAAAAACTGATATGTATTTCATAGCCTTGGTTATCATAGTTGACTTCATTGGTGCTGATCTCTTCACCGCTTCTTGTATTCTCTCTTTTTTCTTTATTTATTGTGTTCACTATTGACACTGACAAATCTAAAGTGCACGATACTTGTCCATGTTTGATCATTTTCAAACATCCTTATTTTAATTTTCTGATCTGAATCTATCGCTTTCCTTTTTTTTTTTGATAGATTTATTAGTACCACTGTCACTTATTCTCTTAGTCTGCTCCATAATAACAGTCAAAATGAAATTTTATGTAAAGAATTTCACAGGGTTAAGGTGAAAACTCACTATTATCACCGCACACGAGCTCACATTTTACTAAAACACCTTTCTGGAGGTCACTACCATAATACAAAAACAATTTGCACAATTTGGTTTTTAGGAGCATTAGCAACTAAGGCCGCATTGCTCCGGGGCTATTCGGTGATCATTCCCTGACCTTTCCACATCCTCCGCATTTGGTGGTCACGGGCTCGAACCCCAGTCTAATCAAGAAGAGTGTGCTACGCATTGCTGCTCCTGCCCACCTGTCTACGGAGGCGCCATAAATAAATAAACGGGTAGTAAACTCGATCATATTGATTGCAATAATACCTATAGCTGGAATTCTGTGGGATTTTGTTTTTATGGTGAAATGTGTGTCCCCTTCACTGAAATCTACAGCCATAGACTACATTCCTATTTTTAAGCTTGTGACTCCATATTCCGCTTGTGAAATTTGTGCGTGCCATGATCGTCTTTATTGATTGCTTATTATTATTATTCTGTTTTAAATTTTACAATCCTAAAAAAGAAAAAAAATTTAGTGAAAAAAAAATAACAAGTTCGAAGTTACATAAGTCGGAGACTTACTACAGAACAGTATATCCAAAAATGTTGAGCAACCTACGTAAAAAATATGGTGATAGATAAAGAACTTACCACGCACTACTCGCGTGTCCAATATGATGCTTCCCTTTATTTTTTATGAAGTCGCATATGGTTTGGTGACCAACATTATAATGGTTCTTTAGAGATTTAGCGGATGCACTGTTTTCAAACTTTTGAATAATTTCAAGTTTTTGTTTAATTGAAAGTGCAACTCATTTGCGTTTACCCATCATTTTCGTGATTTCTAAACAAAAAAAAAAATTTTTGTTATCCCTGACAAATAATGAAATAATTTTTCTCTTTGCGGTGCGATAAAAAAGAACAATCAAAGCGATGCACTAAAACAAACTAAACATTTCTTCTCTCTCTTTATTTTTTTTTTTTCTTAGCGTCGGGTGTGAAGACAGCGGGGGTTGCAAGATAATAATCTTTCAATGATGACTTTAGAATGCTCTGCTTGTTGCTTATTTATGACTTGCAAAACAGATGTTTTGCAAGATATTTCACTAGTTATTACTTGAATTTTATGATTTCCGGTTGATTTTTTTTTTATTTAGTTGTTTGTTTGTTTGTTTGTTTCAGGATTTATTGGGTGCATCGGCAACTATGACCATAGTGTTTTTTTTTTTTTTTTTTTTTTTGGCTGATGCTGAATAAGCTTGCTTTCTTGCATCATATGCCTCTGCTAATGCTAATGCTAGTGCGCCATACATATGATAATTATGCATGCCATTTCTTCTCAATTACAAAAAATGGAAAAAAGAAACCAGAAAATAATTTTTTTTTTTTAATTAACTAAAGGAGGTGATATACTTTAATCATCTTGAAAAAGTTATATATGCTTGAGACATTTGTTCCATTGTTTAAAAGTGAGGTAAGTGTAGGATCTTTTGTTGTGGCTGAAGTGCAAATAATCTGGCATTCTCTTGTATATTTTGTGCATTCAACCAGAATGTGTTTCACTAAGAGCATTGTATTACAGTGATGACATTGAGGGGGTATTTCTCCTCTTAAAAGAAAACCATGAGTGATATGTGTGGCCTATTCGCAGACGAGCCAATATTACCTCTTGATGTCGGATTGAACTAAAGCTGGAAGGCCATCGCTCAAGGTTTGGCTTGATACTTCCAAGTTTATTATTAGGTTGATTTTCCCATGATAACTGCCATTGGCACATGCATTTTTCCTGGATTATTGGTCGATAGTCTTGATGAGGCACATTCCACTTTTTCTCGGGTGGTAAGTGAGCTGATTTGGCAGCATTGTCCGCTAGTTCATTTCCAGGAATTCCCATGTCTTGGGACCCAGCAGAAATGTATGTTTTTTCCAAGTTCTGATAAGCTATGTAAAGAGCTGACTATTCTTTTCACGACTGAGTGGGTGATGTTCATGGTGTTTCTTAGTGCTTGAAGTGCACTTAAAGAATCTGAGAAAATTATACTGTTGTTAATATCAGAGGACTCAATATGATTCAGTGCAACCTGAATTGCTATTAGTTCGGCGGAAAATATACCGAACTCACGTGATAACTGATAAGCTAATGTGATGTTTGGAAAAACTGCGGCGATTCCAACGTGGACATCAACGTGGAAAAACTGCGGCGATTCCAACGTGGACTTCATACTGCATGGTATAGTTGCGAGAAGTTTTCTCTATGCAAAGTAGATTTATTCCATTCATGCAGATGTAAGTCACATGAGGGTGGAATGATATTCCAAGGCGCAAGAGAGGATGGGAGGCTATGTGCCACATTGTCTAAGGTTAAATTTAGTTCTTCTAAGAGGTGTTTTATTCTCATACCCAAAGGACGATTAGCATTAGGGCGGTTTTGGTATAACCTACTGTGCTGTGATGTGAAAAGTATGGGCCAGTTCGGGTGTTCTGGCATAGATCTAATTTTATAGGCATAACGTAGTATCAGTTGTTGTCGCCTGATTGAGAGAGGAGGTTCGTGTGCTTCAGCATATAAGCTATGTATTGGAGACGTGCGATATGCCCCTAAAGCAACGCGTATTCCACTATGATGGATAGGGTCAAGCCAGCGAAGGGCACTAGGTCTTGCTGAACTATAGACTGGTGCTCCGTAGTCAAGTTTCGATCTGATTAATGCTCTATATAACTGTAATAAAGTTAAGGCGATCAGCTCCCCAATTGGTTGCAGAGAGAACCCGGATGATATTTAGTTTTTGTTGACATGATGTTCTTAGTCTTTTGATATGCTCAACGAACGTGAGTTTATGGTCTCATGTGGTTGGCGATTCAGTTGTAGCTCCGGATTGGGATGGAGTTTGCATTGGCGGCAAAAATGGATGCAAAATGTTTTTTCCGGACAAAGTTGAAATCCATTAGTCTGAGCCCATGAACAGATCTTATTTATTGCCACTTGCAACTGTCTCTCAATAGTATTCATATTTTTAGCATGACACCAAATACTAAGATCGTCTACAAACAGTGCTTTATCAATAGTGTTTGGAATTTGTCCGGCAATGGTGTTTATTGCAATTATAAAAAGTGAAGCACTGAGTACAGAGCCTTGAGGAACTCCTTCTTGTGAAAATACTTGGGACAGTGAGGTTTTGAATCGAACCTGGAATGTACGCTTGCATAGGAAATTCCGTATGAAAATCGGGAGGTGACCCCAAAGTCCATGGCGATGTAATTCACGGAGTATTCCACACTTCCACGTGGAATCATAGGCTTTGGTGATATCAAAGCAGACTAACACATGGTGTTCCGATCTGAGGAATGCATTCCGAATGGAATTCTCTAGTCTGACCAGTATATCTAATGTAGATCTGTTTTGTCGGACACCGTATTGTGCAGAATGTAGCAGATTGAGATTTTCAAGGTACCAGATCAGTCGGCGGTTCACCATCTTTTCGAGAATTTTGCAAATGCAACTGGTCAGGGCGATTGGTCTATAATGAGTGGGATTTGTAGGATCTTTACCTGGTTTAGGGAAGGCAAGGACCGTAGCATGATGCCATTGATTAGGGAATTTATCTTCCAGGAAGAGTCTATCGAATAGATGAAGAAGTAACTGTAATGATTCAGTACTTAGTTTCTGTATCATGGAATAGTTAATATTATCTGGTCCTACAGCACTGTGTCTAGATGTTGACAAAGCTCTATGTAATTCGTGAATGGTAAAAGGTAAGTTGTATTGTTCATCTCCTTTTGAAGAGAAGTTTAGCTTTTGTTTTTCTAAACTTGTTTTTAATCTTCTGAAGGTCGGTGTATAACTTTCTATTGCTGATGTTTTTGCAAAGGTTTCACCTAGTATATTGGCAATTCCAGCAGGATTATTTACATTCTACCCTCTCCATTCCATGATGGGTAGAGGTATCGTTTTATATTTGCCACTCATTTTTCTGATTGCTTTCCAAATTTTATGTGTAGGCGTTGCTTGATTAATAGTCGAAGTGAAGTGGATCCAAGCAGCCTTTTTATTGCAGCGTCTAACATATCTCGCTCTTGCTCTAGCACGCTTATATTGAATGAGATTGGTTGTAGTTGGACTCCTGCGAAAAGAATTCCAAGCTTTGCTTTGCTCTTTTTTAGCCACAAGGCATTCATCACTCCACCAGGTTTTTGGATGAATCGATAATTTTGATGAGGATTTCAGTATGGTTTGTTCTGCGGCATGTAATATTGTTTTGGGGACATAGTCAACTGCTTCATCAGTTGTGGAATTTTGGATTATTTCGGGATCGAGCTTGGTTAATTTTTTATAGGACTGCCAATCTGCTTTATCAGTAAGCCAATGAGGAATTTTAGTAGGATGATGAGAGGGCTTATTAAGTAATTCAATTATTATGGGGAAATGATTGCTATGTAGCGGATCGTTGTTTATCGTCCACTTTAGAATAGGGTATAAGGTTGCTGAACAGATAGATAAGTCTATTGCAGTGCTTGTTCCTGAAGGAAGGTGAACGTATGTAGGTGAACCGTCATTTAGAAGAAGGAGGTTGTTATTGTCTAGACACTGTTCAATTAGTTTTCCTCTTTGGTCGATGCTGTTGTTACCCCATAGAGTGTGATGACCATTTAAGTCTCCCAGAATGAGGAATGGTGTTGGGAGTTGAGCTATAAGATTGTTGAGATCATTTTGTTGGTAGGTATAGCTTGGTGGGATGTATAAGGAGCAGAATGTCATATGGATGTCAGCAGCTACACTGACTGCTATTGCCTCGAGGGGAGAGTTCAGTGAGACCTGTTTGGTAGCAATATGTGGGTTTGTTAAAATGGCTACACCATCATGTGCAATATTCCCATTGGTTCTGTCTTTTCTAATAATGTTATAACGAGACAGTTTTGGGGTTTTAAATAAGTTTCTTGAAGGCAGATACATATTGGTGAGTATTTACAGGAAAGATCATATAGGTCATCGATATTGGCACAGAATCCACGACAATTCCACTGTATTATTTTGTTCATTGTTTGTCTCTTATTAGACTTTCTGAGCGTTTTCGGGTTGCTGAGGTTTTCTGTTTTTCACTTTTATTTTTATCTTTTTTTGGGAAGGAAGGCCTTTCGGTGTCCATGTCTTCTTCAACAAAAATTTGAAGAACAGGGTCATCTGCTGATTTTTCTTTAGTGTCCATTTGTTGTTGGTGACTAGAAGTTAGGATATGTTTTTCTTTGAGTCCTTGATCCGGAGTGTGGATATTTTCTTGTGGTATGGTAATTGGTGTATTGACTGCTTGGGTTTGAGTTGCGCTGTACAAAGATTTTACGTAATTCGAGAAAGACTCTTTTGGGGGTACCGTTAGTTCAGTTTGCATTCAGGTTGATTGGAATTTTTTGGTGGCTTGGGCATACGTAGGTCTGTTTGCATGAGTTGGTGGTGAGATGATTCTTTTTGCTTCTTGGTAAGAAACATTATGCTCAGTTTTATATTTCTGGATAAGTTTCTCACTTTTCCAGCGCTCACATATTCTAGCATAAGCGGGATGATTTTTTTGCAATTTGGACATACTGATTGAGGAGCATTACAGTTTTCGCATTCATGTTCGATTGAACCACACTTTGCGCAAGTAGGGGTTCCCCGGCAAGCTGTTTGGGAATGTCCGTACTTCTGGCATCGGAAACACCGTAGCGGGTTTGGGACATAGGGTCTGACATTACATACCAGATATCCGGCCTTAATGGATGATGGACGATTCGGGGTATTAAAGGTCAAGATCAGGTTGCGGGTAGGGATCAGATTGCCATCTTTTCTGGCGGAGATTCTCTTGACATGAATAACTACTTGTTCTTTCAGTTCTTCTAGCATTTCTTCTTCAGATACATCTAGTAAGTCCCAGTTTGAGATCACTCCTTTAGAGGTGTTTAGTGATCTGTGGGGCGTTACAGTTACTGGGAGTCCTGCAAAGAAATTAGTTTTCGGAAGTCGTTCAGAGTGTTTGGCATTAGATGTCTCAATGAGAATATCTCCTGATCTGAGTCTTTTTACGGATTTCGGGGATCCTGCTCTACTTTCCAATTCCTTTTGAACTTTAAATGGAGAAAGTTTGCCAACTGCATTCTCACCAGTTGAATGGATGATCAGATAGGTTGGAATTGGATAGGTCTCTGGCTCAGTTTTTTGTCGCTTTGCAGTTCCTGCTGTGGAACTGTCTTTCTTTTTTGATATCTGGGTTGCATCTGGCAGCCCAGATAAGTCTGAGTTTGATTTACTCATGATATGCTCTTTTTGGCCCCGGGAGTTGTCTTTTTCTCCCAGGTTACCAGCCCCGCCACGTGGAGGCAAGAGCAGTGCCACCAAGTGACCCAAGCGAAGAAAAGGGTTAGTATTAACTAAAAATAAAAAGAGGGATTAAAGAAAGATGGCTTTCCTTTCTAGGTTATAGTATTTGATTATATCTATTTAATTATAATATTTAGGAGTTATCGGATTTTCGAAACTCAGGAGAAACGTATTTACAGTTAAGTGTACTAGATAATCACTCTGGAAAGGCGCTGCGGTCACTAATATCGCTTGGCACTCGGGGCCTTTTTATTTGGAGTCATGAAGTGTCCCAGTTAAACTGATCCCAGTAAATTGAGAGTCTGCTGTATTTGTTTTAGTTTATTAACGAAACATTTTCATATAAATTACAAAGTTCGAAAAAACAAACAAATATTTATTCGTTCTTTTCAACAATTTCGGTTGCATCTGCTGCACTGCTTGTGCATGGAACACTTGCAGCTTCTACTCTATCTGCTGCACTGCTTGACATTTCTATTGCTTTCTTTAAATACTTTCGTATATCATCTTGTTTGCAACTCTAATTTCTTTGTGATAAAATTATTATGCACCATGTGCGCAAGCATGACATGACATCCAGAAGATTGAAGCTATGTTTCTGTTCCATAAATTTAATAACTGTTTCAATGGACTTTTCTGCAGTAGCCCAAGATATCTTTGCTTCTTCAATTTTGTCGTTTTCTTCACCAGATTCTTCTGAATCTTATCAGGAGTTATAATGCTTTGAATAATTTCCTGATCAGTCAAAGTCGCTGCAACTTCAACATCATCTTCAATGCATATCCACTCTTCTATGTCGTCAGCATTAAGTTTGCGTAGAGGGTTGTCTTCCGTACATAATTTAACAATTTCCATCAGTTCTTTCACTTCAGATGCCTTCAGCTTTATGTCAAATACTTCAAAATTTTCATTTCGGTGTAGATCTGCAAAACATCACATTTGGCCATAACTTTCGCCACACTCTTAAAAGAGTTACAGGCTTGACTGCATTCCATGCAGTCGCGAGTGAAAATGTTGCATCTTTGATTGTAAAACTACACTTAAATTCTAATGAGTCAACATTCTTAAGCATCATTTTCGTTATAAAATCATTTTTACAGTGCCATTTAAAAAAATGTTCCTAATGACTCCTTGATCCTTACGTTTGATGGCAAGTAACATTCAAAAAGATTTCCACAATCAGACGTTAATTTTGATTCGTGTGGGTGGGTCCTACAGTTGTCATGAAGTAGCAGGCACTTTGTATTTGTAGGCTTCCCCAATTTTCTCAAGTTCTGATGAATTGATGGAACAAAATCATGAACAAACCAATCGTGAAATATATCTTTGTCCACCCAAGCATTGTTTTGGACTTTAGAGGTCACAGGTAAGAGCATAATTCCTTTCAAGGCACAGGGACACTGAAATTTAACAATCACCAAAAGCTTCATTTTATGCTGACCTGAAGCATTAGCACACATAAGAATGGTTCATCATCATCAGCCATTTTCAATCCACTGCAGGATGAAGACCTCTCCAGCAACTTTCCAGTTCCTTTTGTTTTGTGCAATGGCCATCCATTTACTACTCAAAAACTTGTGAATTTCATCTATCCATCTCCGCCGTTGTCTTCCAGGTTTTCTTCTAGCTCCTCTTGGGTACCAATCTGTTATTTTCTTATTCCATCTGTCATCATGTCTTCGAGCTATGTGTCCTGCCCGAGACCATTTTAGTTCTTTAGTTTTGATAAGAATGTCCTTTACTTGAGTTTGCTGCCTAATTCATGTGTTTCTCTTCTTATCTAACAGTCTGATTCCCAATATTATTCGTTCCATTCTTCGCTGTGTAGTTCTCAGCTTCTCTTCCATTCTTTTGGTGAGTGCCCATGTTTCACTTCCATAAGTCATGGTGAGGAGTATACATTGGTTCATTATTTTACGTTTCGGACAAACTGGGATATTGCTCTTCAGTATGTGACTATATTTCCTGAATGCTATCCAACTAAATTTATTCTTCTCTTGACTTCTTGCCATTTATCATTATTACAGCTAATATCTTGTCCCAGATAAGAATGACTCAACCTTTTCAATTATTGCTCCTTCAATCATTATGTCCCTTTCTATGGCATACTTGTTAATCATTACTTTTGTTTTAGCCATATTCATCTTTAGTCCAAAATCCGTATTAACTCTGCATAACTGATAAAGATTTTCCTCTAATTCTTTGGGATCGTGGCTTATGACCACAATGTCATCTGCAAATAGTAAATGGTTTAGGTACTCTCCATTCACATTGACTCCTTTCTACGACCAGTCTAATCTTCTGAAAGCTTCCTCAAGGGCAACAGTAAACAACTTTGGAGATATTGTGTCTCCTTGTCAAACTCCTTTCTCAATTTTAAATTTACTACTGTCTTTGTCTAGTCTAATAAAGGAGGTAGCATTCTCATATATTTTCTTCAAAATCTTAATATATGGGGTATCTATGTCTTGTCTTTCCAGTGCACGAAACATTGCCTTATGCAGTATGGAGTCAAATGCCTTTTCATAATCCACAAATGCCAGGCATAATGATGTTTTATTTAATTTGCTTTCTCCATTAGCTGTGATATTACGTGAAGGTGATCCATAGTTGAGAATCCTGTCCTAAAGCCAACTTGCTCTTTCGGTTGATTCTCATCAAGTATTCTTTCTAATCTGTTAGTAATGATCCTTGTGAACAACTTGAAGCTGTGGGATAAGCTAATTGATCTATAATTTCCAATTTCTGATTTATCTCCTTTCTTATGCAGCAAAACTATGATTGCATTATTCCACTCCTTAGACATTACACCTTTTCTAATGCATTTTGTGAAGAACCTTGCCAGTTTTTGTGTTATGTCTCTTCCTCCCAATTTTAACAACTCTACAGTAACTTCATCTTTCCCGGGGCTTTCTGATTCTTCGTTTTCTTCAATGCCTGTTCTACCTCATCAGGAAGAATATCGGGTATGTCGTAGGTGTTGCTAATTTGGGATCCATCTTCCCCACTGCTGGCATCATTCCCCCGCACCTTGTATAATTCTCTATAGTAGTCGTCTGCTATTTGAATTATGCCTTCTCTGCTATTTATAAGTACATCATCGCTATTCTTCAGTTTCGGTATCATTTGTCTTTCTGTATTACTGCTCATGGCTGCTGATTTATGTCCTTTGTTTTCCTTTAATGCTTGTTCTACTTTTCTTGTGTTAAATCTTCTATGTCCTCTCTGAGCCTCTTTCTAATGGCTTTGCATAACTCAGTATACTCAAGTTTCTCCTTGTCAATATCTTGCTCTTCATTTGTTGCCTTCGGTTCATCATTATAAGTGTTTCTTGACTAATTTTTTCTTTGGATTTCTTTTTCCCTAAAGATTTCTTGGGCTTTATCACTTTCAGAAAGTTGTAATATTCCTCGTCGATATCTTGGTCCTGAGCAATCTGCAGAAGCTCAAACTTATTCTTAAGTCACAGTACATACTACTGTTTCTCCTCTTCTGTTATCTCAAAGACCTTCGTATTATTTACTCGAGTCAGTATTTTCCTTTCCTTTCCTACATCTAAATCAAGTGTGCATCTTACCATTCTGTGATCATTTCCAACGTTTACCTTATTCAGGGCGGTAACATTATTCACGATATATCTTCCATTAGTGAGGATGAAGTCGATTTCATTAGTTGTTAATCTATTTGGGCTCTTCCATGTCCACTTTCTGTTCACCCTTTTCTTGAAAAAAGTGTTCATTACTGACAATCCTTGAGATTCTACAAATTCCACAAGTCTTTCACCTCTTTCATCAATTCCAAATTTTCCTAAGGTTCCCCTTTCTGCACTGTTTTGTCTTTTTCCAACCTTAGCATTGAAGTGCCCCATAATAATAGTGTAGTGGGTTTTCTGCTCATCTAGAAGACTTTCAATTTCAGTGTACATTTCTTCAACCTCTTCATCGTCATGGCTCGATGTTGGTGCATAAATCATTATAACCTTTAGCTTGTACCTCTTAGAAATCTTGAGTATTAGTCTTGACACCCTTGTCGATATACTTTCCAATTCTAAAATGTTGTTTTTTATATCTTTATGGACCAGAAACCCAACTCCACCTTCGCTCTTTCACTGTTTTCATTGGTGTACAGCAGATTGCCACTTGATAAACTTAAGTGATTCATTTCTTCTTCTTCTTTCAGCCAAACCAATGATATCCCAATTCACATTTTCTAATTCCATTTCCAGCTCTAATATTCTGTCTTCACCGATGAGCGATCTTACGTTGTAACAGGCCAAGTTCAGTTTCTGTGCAGGGCAGCCTGGTCAAACCCAGAGATTCTTAGCACACTCTGCTTCCACTCTGATCTTCTAGCTGCTGTAAGAGGGGGAGTGAAAGCCGCTGGGGACTGTGGGCCATTTGTTTCACCGTGTTGTTATATGCTGGAGGGTTTGGTCTTTTCCACTTCACGCTGACCAGGCATCTTGAAGAGAACACTCTACACGTTCGTTGCCACCTAAGTGACGTAACAGGGTTTACCATCGAGAAGGTGTGCATGAGTGGAATTTAGGGAGGGAGGCCAACCGGACTTCTCCTAAATCTTCTGTAATAGAAAGATATTGAATCCATCAGTGTTTTAGACTGAGGGTCTGATAACACACAGAATACCTGTTCCCCTCTAAGCCCCACATAAGAAATGTTACTCTTTCCTTATTAAGCTTAAACCCCGTCGCATTTCGTTCTTGGTTTCCAGCTAAAGATTTTGTGGGCAAACACTTCCAGTAAACTGCTATTTCATCAGCACTATAAATTTTATCGCCTGTAAGGTTATAGTAAGATACAATTTTTTCAAATGTTGCACTATATACTGTTTCTGGGTTGTGTATCAGCCGACCTTCTATCAGCTGTCTTTCTCCAGTAATATCTAACTGTTAAGACAAGTTTTGAAATTCCTAAGCCATCCATCATTAAATGTGCACTCTAATTCAATGTTCATTTGCTCCTTAAAAAAACCTTGCTTTGGCAATAAGCATCTGCCAAGAAATTGCCATATCCTCCAATCGTTTTAGCAAAAACCATTCGTACAACACTTTATCGAGATTCTCTAATTTTGGTCGATGTAAACTTTTTCTCTCAGCAATTTTATTTTAAGGCTCAGACGAGGCTGTGAATTCTAGAATTTTATTCTTCGCCTTTTTTATATCGTAAATTGTAGACTTTCTGATGTTGTATGTTTACATTGAAACAGTACTGCTCACACCAGTTTCTTAATTATTTCAAGTTTGTCACTCAATTTCAACGTATTCTTCTTTCTCTTCACATCATGAAGTTTATTTATTTTAGGAGCCATTATTATGGGCTTGTAAATACATATGCTATATATGGTAAATGGAGAGAGTAGGACAAAAATTATAGCATTGCCACGGTTTGATTGCTCGTTTCAAAATGGCGACCGTAAGCTCGCTTGTTGTCCCTGGGCATCTGTGGAACTCACACAAAAGTCCACTGAATTTAAAAAGTTTGTGAGTTTTTGAAAGGTCTGGATCTCTGGCATCCAAATTTTCGGACTTTTACTGTATAAGGAATGAAGAACTGGAATTTGGGGAGCACAATGTGCACAGGAAGGATAGATAGGATAGGATAGGATAGGAAGGGAGGAAGGAGGAGTTGTACTATTAGTTAAGAAACACACAATCTAAGGAAGTACAGCCAGCCAAAAGGGCTGGACAGTGCAGTGTTGAGTCAGTTTTGTGTGATATAAGCATTGGGAAAGCAAAATTGAGAGTAAGAGTGTATTATAGACCTAATGACTCTTATGAGTATAAAAAACAACTGTACAGAGAAATAAGAGTGGGCCAGGTAAAACAGTGTTTTAAATTTTAATTTCCCAGATACTGACTGGAATTTGGAGTTGGTCACTCACACACACTAGCAAGGCTTTAGTGGATTTATTGGATGATTATTTTCTAGAGTAAAGGAAGTAAGTGATTCTTTATGCATTAAGAATCTGCAGATAAAGGAACCACTAGGTGGCAGAGATCACAGTGCGCTGAAGTGGGATTTATCAAAGCAGAGTAAAGGGAAGGGTTTTTGCTTTCGTAAAGTTAACTACAGTGAGACAAACTGATGATGTTATCAACAACAAATTCTAAATGGGAAGCATTCATCTGATTCTTCATGCATTAAGAATCTGCGGATAAAGGAACCACTGGGTGGCAGTGATCACAGAGTGCACAGATGTGGGATTTATTTAAAGATGCAACTACCGTCAGTGGTACTGGGAGGAGTTTTTGCTTTAGCAGAGATGACGATGGTCTGAGACAGTTTTTAAAGTCTATACAGTGGGACCAACTGATGATGTTACCAACAGCAAATACTAAATGGGAAGCATTCAAGGAAGTAATCTTGTAAGCTACTAGGCTTTTTATCCCCACTAAAAAATATTGTTCAAGGTTTAGGCCTAAATGGATGTCAAACGAACTGATGAGACTCGTGGCACAAAAGAAAACGCATGGGATTAATATAAATCATCAGGTGACAGAAACCTATGGTAGGTATAACCTGGTGTGTAGTCGAGTGACAAAACATGTTAGGCAGGCGAAAGAAGATTACGAGAAATCTTTGGCAAAGGATGCAAAGAAAAACAACAAATATTTCTTTATTTATATAAACTCTAGAAGAATGGAGATGAATTAGATTGTTCCACTTGATATCGATGGTTCAACTGTTGATGATCCTGCTCAGGTAGCTAACAAACTAATGATTATTTTGCATCTACAGTCACACATGAGAAGTTATTCAGGGAGGGGAATGCCAGAGGTGAATTAAACTCTGGCAGTGATCTAGATGATTTTGTAATTATTGAGAGCAAAATGAAGAAGAAATTGTTGAAGGTAAACATAAGAAAGGCACCTCCGGGTGGATGGGATCTATCCAGTTACATTAAAGGAGGCCGCAAAGGAAGTAAGCAAATCCTTAGCCAGGAGAGTTTCCTTGGACTCAGGGCAGGTACCCATGGAATGGAGATGTGAAAGTGTGACTTCAATACACAAAGGAGAATCAAAGGGTAACACAAGTAATCACCGACCTGTTAGTTTAACTTCTGTTCAATTATAGCTCGGACACAGAAATGGTTTGTTAACAGGAAGCCTTGTCTGACCAATTTGATTGTATGCTATGATGTGATCACAAAAGAACTGGCCGACCGGGCTAGCCGAGTGGGTAAAGTACCTGCCCGGCAACCCAAAGGTCGCGGGTTCGATTCCCGCCTCGGGCTTGGATCAAAGTACTGCAAAAACCTTGGGAGGTGCAATATGGCCACAGAAGCCGATGCGCCAACAACTACCAAATCAAAAAAAAAAAAAAAAAAAAGAACTGGACAAATAATAATTTTGCTATCATATATTCGTATCATAGAAAGGCTTTTGATACTATTGTACACGGAAGACTGCTGCAAAAATTAGAGCAGTATGGCATTGGAAGCAAATTTCTGCTATGGATAAAAGGATGGTTAAGTTGGAGAAGACAGTGGTAATCAATGGACACTGCTCTTCGTGGACTAATGTTATTAGTGGGGTATCCCCTTGGTTCCGTGGTGAGTCCACTGTTGTTTTCTGTATTTATTAATGATATTGATGATGGTATATCAGGCTTAATATCCAAGTCTGCAGACAATATGAAGGTCAGCAGGGTTGTTAATGACCATACACTGCTGCAACAGGATTTATAAAAGTTGAGCAGATGGGCTGAGAGGTGGCAACTGAAGTTTAACATTGACAAATGTAAAGTACTGCATATGAAATGTAAAGTACTGCACCCCAGAGTAACATATCAACTATGTGCTACTACACTGACAGTGGTAGAGAATGAAAAGGACCTGGAGGTAATTGTGCAGGCAGATATGAAGTTTTCTGAGCAGTGCAGATAGTCTGCAAGAGTGGTGTCTCATGGTGTCTTGTCACTGATAAACAGAAATTTTTTTAGCAGGGATAAGAAGGTGATTTATTTATTATTTATTTGTTGTTTAGGAGCATTAGTAATTAAGGCCATATTGCTCTGGGATATGCGGTGGTCATTCCCTGACCTTTCCGCATCCTCCGTATTTGGTGGTGACGGGCTGGAACCCCGGTCTAATCAAGAAGCGTGTGCTACGCACTGCTGCTCCTTTCCCACCTGGCTACGGAGGCACCGGAAAGAAGATAAGAAGGTGATTATCCCCTTTGTATCCTCACTGTATCCACTTGTACAATGGTCAGGCCACACATTGAGTACTGTATACAGGTCTGGAGGCCTCATTTTAAGAAATATGGAGAGCTGCTGGAGCAAGTACAGAGAAGGGCAGCAAGATTAGTGAATGGAACAAAGGGTTGCTCTTACGAAGAAAGGCTTAAGTTTTGCAATTACAGTGTTTGGAGACTAGGCACCTGCGAGGTGATCTGATTGAGATGTATCAAGCCTTGAATGGTTTGAGCATGCTGAATGCTAATGGGATTCTTCCTCTTGCTCAGAATAATCACCTGAGAAGACATAAATACAAATTGATGAAAGACAGTTGTAGGATAGATGTGTGGAAGTTTGCGTTAGCCAGCAGGGTGGTTGATTGCTGGAACAAACTTCCACCTGTCGTTGTAGAAGTTGATAGCTTAAATAGATTCAAGGCAGAATCTATGTAAGCTATCCAAACATCTGGAGCGAGTGCATTGGTTAAATGAGAAGGCTTATTTTTTTTTCCCCTGGCTGATGCTATATAAGCTTGCTTTCTTGAATCATGTGCCTTTACTAATGCTAATGTTAGTATTTCTTTGTTGTAATGAAAAGACTAGTAGCTTTTATGATTATTTCTTTGAATGCTTCTCATTTAGCATTTGCTGATAGTAACATTATCGACTGATCCCACTGTACAGAATTTACAAACTGAACCACTGTAGTAACCTTTATGAAAGCAGAATTCCTTCCATTTACCCTTGATGGCAGTAATATCCTTAAGTAAATCCCATATCAATACACCATGATCACTTCCTCCTATTGGTTCTTTTATCTGCAGCTTCTTAATGTATGCATTATCACTGCTGATAACGAGATAAAGTGTACTGCTAATGAGATAAAGTGTATTTTAAATTAGAATCTGACTTAAAATATAATATTTCTAAAATTTAATATTCCAAAAATACTTCTTAATAGCCTATACTATCCTATTTATTTTAAATTCACACCATTTATTCTAAATTCAAAATGAGAATGCAGATCCTCTATAAGAGAAAATCACAGTAAGTTAGCATTTGGCCAACTTCACAAAAATTAGCGGGTGACAACTACACAATTGTCTGTCCAACAAGTCAAAAAGTTTCTATGAAAATAGTCAATTTTTAAATGCTGAATTACAAATAACACTGAACAACAAATTTTGAATCATATCTTGTTACGGGCAAGAAAGTAAGTTTACTTTATATATATTGTGATGCTAAACATGGAAATAGTGCTTAGCACTCCAAAATCTATAAAGCAAACATAGCAGAAGTCCATTTGCTTTTGCATCTTTGTTCCATCACTGCTATGTCTTGATGGAAACACTCACCATGTTCGTCAATGATGGTACCACACTTTAGAGAGAAGAAATCAGATGAGAATGCAAGAAATACATTTTCAATAACATGTTGCAGTAGAGTTTTTTGTAAGAAGAAAAAAAAAGTGCAAAGTATGTTGATGTCATATGGCACCAGGGGTTCCCCCATCTCCACTTTGCTTTCATTGTCGATGTACCAGATTCCTGGGAAGGCCAGAGATTTAAAAGTATATGGATCTTGAGTTTGTGTAGTGTCGTGTACCACTGTTCTGGCCATTTAGCCACTGGACCCCTACTAAGGCCCAATGTTGCCCCACTTTTTTCCCATGGTTATGTTATGTTATATTTTGGGTTTTAGGAGCATTAGTATTTGTCCCATGGAAGCAGACCAGGAACCCAATAGATTTAGATTTATTCTGGCAGGTCCTGCCGCTTACCTTCCTGCGATTTCGGTGGCCAGGACAAAAAAAAAAAGTTGCATGGGGAGATAACGCTGGAATTGGATAGGGCCAAGATTTTGGGCGAAAGGTGTGATTTAGGGATGATTAAATTTCGACAGGTAGGACATACGCTTGTGTATAGATTGGGGGAAAAGGTAGAATGGGGGCAATAGGGAAGACGGCCCCAGGTAGTCAGTGGGGAGGGAAGGGGACAGGAGAAGATACCAGAAGATAAAGAGTCAGTGGGGAGGGAAGGGGACAGGATGTCTCCTCCCCCTCCCATGGGGGTAAGGGATTTATTTAAAAGTGAATCGAGTCAGGGCGCTCGGTTCAGATCAACAAGGCATTTGGCAACTAAGCTGCATGGTCTTGGTCAGTGTCTCATAGTCATAGGATCCAGTCCAGGGATTTGATCATTCATGCGGCTGTAGTTCCGTGTCCATGTTTCTATTAAAGCATAGGTTTCTTCATTGCAAAAGTGTATTCAGGGTCACTTTTATCTTGTCTTCTTCCCTCTTCCTTCTCGTTCTCTTTTCTTGTTGTCTTCTTTGGTTACCCAGGTTCTGTGCCAGTTTCTCCATTTGTGGTTCGTTTGGATTGTAAGTTCACTTGTTGTGTCAGTATGGTTTGACGTGTAGTAAATAATTCATGCACGTATTCTGTGAGGGCAGTGTATGACTCATTGCCGTCAAGGATATATCGCTCCTGATCTGGGGGAGTGCTGCAATCTTGTCACCAGTTTGCAGCGGAGGTCATCGTATTGATGGCAGTCAAATATGAGGTGCAACCAGGTTTCTTCTTTTCCGCAGGTACAGTTTGGATCATTTGCTATGCCTAATGAGGTAAATTTGCCGTTGAGAGCACCATGTCCTGTCAGCAAGTATGTTGCGAACAAACCGGGTGAGTACCAAGGTTGGTATCTTTGGCTGGAATCTATCTACTTTGAGGAAAAACTTCCTAGTTATTTAACCTTTAGTGGAGGTGTCCCAGCATGCTTGCTACACCTGCAGCAGGTGGGCCTGAAGCCTTCTTTTTTCCACCGCTTGATTATTTGCGGGGTTAGGCATTATAGTCCTGGTGGGTGCAGGCTCTTTGTACTCTTTGTGAGCTCATAGAGAATACTTCTCCTGATCACCTTGAGATCCAGAGGAAGGGTTCCCATGATGATATGTAGAGCGTGTGTGCTCACCACGCTGAAGGCGCGGTTGGCAGTCAGCAGTATAGTTCTGTGGATAGAATCCAGGATTCGTAAGTTGGTGGCGGTGCTGGCCTTTTTGTACCATGCACCTGCTGCATATGTCACTATTAGTAGGAATGCTGCCTTATACTACAGCATCGTGTTTCCTGTTTGTCAGGGCAGCGCAACTTCATATCTTTTTTCTGAGGTGGCTGAGGTGGGGTTTGAATGATAAGTGGGTGTCAAGTACAACTCCCAAATATTTAAGTTCTGTGTTAAGCCGCATGGTTGTGTTGCCAATCTTTATCAGTGGTGGTCTGTGGACATCCAGTTTTCCCTTTAGGAGTATGGAATTTGTTTTTTCAGTGAAATTTGGAGTAGGTACAGCCCATTCCTGGAGGATTTGCAGGGCACGGTTTGCCAATTTTTCTAGTTGTGATCTAGAGTTTACTTCTATTGTCAGGATGAGGTCATCTGCAAAAGGCCTGAGACTGGACCCCTTCCAGGTCCTTGTGTAGGAATTCATCCAGCACGAGGTTCCAGATCGTTGAACCCAGGGCTGAGCCCTGCAGGCAGCCTCTGAAGACTTTCTTTTTTATTTCTTTATAGGAGATGTTGACCTCTATTGTTCTATTGGTGAGGTAGCTCTGGATCACTTTGAACAGGTTTCCAAGTACCCTTGCCTCCCAGAGCTGACCCAGGCCGCTCGACCACCACAAGGTGTCAAACGACCCAGCAAAATCGATGAAGATGGCCAGTAAGTATTTTCTTTCAGTTTCTTGCGCTTATGTGATTAAGCTTTGGAGGGCATCAACGGTGGATTGACCTTGTTTGAACCCGTACTGGTTGGGTGAGGGTAGATTTTCCAGTTGATAGCGGTGGTGGATTCTTGAGAGGAGCTGTTGTTCACAAGGTTTACTCAGGAAGGTAAGGAGAGCAATTGGTCTATAAGAGGATGGTTGTTCTGGCGGTTTGTTTGGGCTTTTCCCTATTAGCTTGACATTTGCCATTTTCCAGTCATGCGGGTAGGATTCCTCTGTGAGGCACAGGTTGAAGAGTTTAAGCAGTGGGTCAGGTTCTGTTTCTGTGACTTTCTTAATAATTTCTGGCTCCAGGAGGTCTGGACACAGACCTCTTTTTGTTGTTATTCGCCAAGCAGCCAGAAGGAGCTCCTCCCTGGTGAACTGTGGCTGTTCAGCTTGTGTTTGGTAATTTTCGTTGTTTGTACATGTCTGGAGTTGTTCCTCTGTTTGCAGATCCACACAAGGGTAGCAGGCTACATCTAAGATATTTTTTATTGATTCTTCCCATGAGTGGGTAGGAGTTCCTTGTGGCGTGGTTGTTACAACCTCTCCCCTGGGGAGTTTATTCGTGACATCTTTGTACACGACACCCCAGGGGTCGGTGTTCCCAGTCTTGGTCACCAGCCTTTCCCAGGATTCTCTTTTGTTCTTTTATATGAGGGCAGTGTGGGAGTTCCATGCCTCTGTATAGGTTTCCAAGTGCATCCACCTCCTGTGCAGGCCATGACTTCCTAACCCTTTAGAAGTTTTTCCTTTTGTTCTGTACCTCCCTGTGCAGTTGTTGTAACTCATGGCTCCACCACAGCATGGCTCCTGGTTTGGGCCATTTTCTTTTGATCGCAGTGTTGGCAACATATGTGATTATTGCCGTGATTGTCCTTTGTAGGTCATCAGGGTTTCTGGCAGTGTTGAGATCTTGTGCTCTTCTGTTCTTGTTTGCTGTCAGGGTTTCTTGGAAGAGATCCCAGTTTGCAGTGCATAGCGGTGGGACATTTGTCCTGTAGTCGGTTGTTGAGATAGATTTCTGTTATGCTGAAAGGTCAGGACCCTGTGGTCTGAAGTGGTCCAGGCGTCCTGGACCATCCAGTCAGAGATGTTGCCTGTGATATTTCTTTTGGCAAGGGAGACATCGATTGTTGCTTCTCATCTAAGGTTTCAAAATGTTGAGAGCTGGTTTGATCTGTTCAGGACGGCGATGGAAGCACTAGCAATGAAAAATCCTCTATAAGTTGCCCATTCCTGGTGCCCTGCCTGCCTGGGGTTGGGCTGAAGATAACGTCAGTCATATGGTCCAGGTATCTGGTGGCTGTGGTGTTGTCCTCACCAGGTCTGCAGTACAGGGAGATGATGTAGAAGGCTCCTACTGTGGTGATTGCTTGGGAGCTGCCCAGGCCATGCACACGTGAGAGATTTTGGTGGCGGTTATGACAGAGTTTCTAATGAGGATTGCAGCCCATGGAATAGTTTCTTCTGTCTGAATTATTTTAAAATTTAGGGGATACCCTCTAACAAGTTTGGAATGGATGTATGGTTCTTGAAGGATGATGATGTCAGCATTTCTTTCCTCGGCTTTAAACCTAACCTGATCGGTTATGGCCCTTGCTCTTTGTGCGTTGAGTTGAATGAATTTGACTTTCGTTGTGTTATATTGTTTAGGGTGTGCTGCCATAGTCGATTCTGGTTTGATTCAAGCTCTTGATTTTTATGTAGATGGGACATTTGTTGTCTCTTAATGAGTGTACCACATCAAGTTTTTGGCTTTTGCAGTTGGCACATATTGGTTTTCTTCTTTCTTTCTTTGGGTAGTCCTTGTAATCACTCTATGTTACCAGGCAGTACTATGTGGTAGATGAGAGAGGTCCTTTAGGCACTTCAGATCATAGCTTGGTGATTGTCTCTTCTCCAATGGAGGCCTTATCTCATGGCTTTTCTCAACCTTGTATTGTTTGGTATTACAAGAATGCAAAATGGGATGACCTGCAAAATTTCTTTTCTTTTTTTCCTTGGTTGGATTACTGTTTCAAAACTTCTGGTGTCAGGGAAATTATTCTTGCAAGAATGGAATCCTTTATCCCACACTCCACTTTAAAATCTCATCCTTTATCTAAATCTTGGTTTTCAAATAAATGTGCTAAGGCTGTTCAGGAGAAGAATGTTGCATATCCTAATTGGCTTGTTTCTAATTCTTCAGTTTAATTTTCTAATTACACCAAAGCTCGCACCAATTGTAAAGCAGATATTAATCAGTCCAAACTAGAGTTTCAACAGGTTAAGAGTAGAAACTTGGTTCTTGCCATAATGGTAGCCGAGCATTCTGGTCTCTTGCCAAAGCTATTGGCCGCAACTTTTGCCCATATCTGTTCCCACCTCTGTCCAAACCAGATGGTTCTGTTTTCACTTCAGCCAAGGAGAAAACTGACCTGCTAGCATCCCATTTTAATTCCAACTCATGTATTAATGATCTTGGTAAAACACCTCCCACCATTCCCAACACGCTCCATTCAATACTTCCTGTGGTCTGCCGTCCAAAGGATGTCAGAAGGATTTTGACGAATCTTGATGCTAAGAAAGCTCTAGGTCCCGATGGTATTTCTCCACTTGTTCACAAAACCTGTGCTCCTGAACTTACTCCTATTCTTTTCCGACTTTTTTCACTTTCTCATTCCAAAGGTGTTTTTCCTTCTGCTTGGAAATTTGTTCATATCCAGCCAGTTCCTAAAAAGGGTGACAAATCCCTCCCATCCAATTATCGTCCCATTGCAATTACTTCTACTCTCTCTAAAGTAATGGAGAAATCACTTAACCACCAACTCTTAAACTACCTAGAAACCTTCCATCTGATCAATGATCGCCAGTATGAATTCCGTCAGTGTCGATCCACTGGTGATATTCTGGCTTATGTTACCCATTTATGGACTAATTCAATGGAAATGTTCAGTGAAACACAAGTAGTTGCTCTTGACGTCTCAAAGGCTTTCGATTGTGTTTGGCATAAAGGTCTTGTAAAGAAGCTTCCATCTTATGGTTTGCCAACTGTTTTTAGTAATTGGTTATCCAGTTTTCTCTCTGATCGCTCACTCAGGGTGATGGTAGATGGCTCTCTGTCTTCTAACTTCTTCGCTAATGTTGGTGTCCCCCAAGGTTCAGTTCTTTCCCCCACTCTTTTCCTCTTGTATATTAATGACCTTCTTCCATTGACTGGAAATCCTATCCATAGTTTTACCAATGATAGCACATTGTATCCACTTTCCATTTTGAGAGCCGACCGGGCTAGCCGAGTGGGTAAAGTACCTGCCTGGCAACCCAAAGGTCGCGGGTTCGATTCCCGCCTCGGGCTTGGATCAAAGTACTGCAAAAACCTTGGGAGGTGCAATATGGCCACAGAAGCCGATGCGCCAACTAAGAAAAAAAAAAAAAAAAAAAAATTTCCATTTTGAGAAACCTTGCCCTGCTCAATCAGCTTCAGCTTCTCGAAAATTTGCTGCCGATTCCTTATATGCCGATCTTCGGGTAATTCTCCAGTGGGGCAAAGACAACTTAGTTGATTTCAACCCTACTAAAACTCAATCTTGTCTTATATCTTGCAAAAAGGATTCTTCTGCTCCTATACTTATCTTTAGTGACACTCCGATTCCTAGGCAAAATGATATATCTCTTTTGGGGATTACCCTGACTTCTAATCTCTCTTGGCACAAGCACATTACAAATATTGCTTCCTCTGCATCGAAAAAACTTGGCTTTCTCTTTCGCTCTCGGCGTTACTTTTCTTCCAAACAGCTGCTCACTCTGTATAAATTGGAAATCTGCCCTGCAGTGGAATATTGTTCCCACATCTGGGGTGGTGGCCCAAAAACCTCTCTCAGGCTTCTTGATTCCATTAAGAAGAGGGGAGTTAGGTTAATTAATGATTGATCTCTAACAGAGTCTCTCCGCTCACTGTCTCATAGACATACTGTTTCCGCTGCATGCCTCTTCTACAGATACTTCCATGGGCACTGTTCTTGTGAATTGGCTTCTATAATTCCCGTTCTCTCTTTCAACATAGTCCGAACCCATGCCACCACCAGCCATTTGCTGTCCAACTTCAAACTCACAGAACCAACTTTTCATCTTCCTCGTTTATTCATTCAACTGCCGTTTTCTGGAACAATCTTCCTTCATACGTATTTCCTGAAAATTACAGTCTACAGAAGCTCTAGTCCAACGTCAACAAATATCTTCTTTCGTCTTCTCAACCTCCAACACAAACATGGTACTAAGTACTATAGGTTCTAATACCTCTCGTGTTTGGGGTTTACATAAAAAAAAAAAAAAAAAAAAACATGGCCTTTTTCGGCAGAATGGTCAATGTCTAGATAGTTTGGCTACATGTATGAGTGGCGTGGCCAAATTTGCAACACCTATAACATTTGGAGACCGCAATGTGTTCGTGGAATCTGTGGCTGCTCCAGTTTACAAAGATCCTTGTTTGCTTGGCCAGGACTTTCCATGCCACAGGGCTGAGTTCCAAAACCCCATTCTTAGTTTCCTGCCATGGGTTTGATCGCATATTTCGGTGTTACCAGTTCTTTCATGTTGCAGTTTGAGAGGGACCGCTGCAGGTGTCTGAAGTATATCTCAGAGGTCAGTTCTTCTGGCATAATGACATATTTCGGGTCGTAGATTTTGATAGAGGGTCCTTTTTTCTTTGGTTCTTCTGCCTTCAGTCCTTTGGTTGTTATTTTAGGGTTAGTCGTGACTGGCTAGCCTCCTCAGTGGTTTCCATTTCTATGACTATTCATGGATTCCTCATTTTTTTGATTGTTTTTATTCTCGTCGATTTCAGGTCATCGCATAGTTCTTGTATGAAGTGAGTTTTTATACTTTCGCTGGAGATGGTGTCAGCAGGAGTGAGCGGGCTCAGCACAACTATATTGGGAGTTTGCAGTAGAGTTTTCCTGTTTGCTGGTTGGTTCTTGGTTTGTGTGTTGTCAAGTGCACTGGGGAGTTTTCTCAGTGTTTCTGCATGTGGCGGGGGCACGTTGTTGCGTTTGTTTTGCACCACATTCAATATATGCTTGGAGCTTAGCTGTTGCTTTTTCGCTTTCAATGTACGTCTCAGTTAAGAGTGTGTCGAGTTTGTTTCAGAGATTGACTATTTGCCCTCTGAGCCCTGCGGTTACTCTGTTGATGTCTTCTTTGAACAGAGTTTCAAGGGTAGCTTTAAAAATCATCGCCCTTTCGGGATCAGTGCCCTCCGGCAGTGAGGGGTCCAGAGAAGGTTCTGGTTGTTTTCCTTTGCTGGCATCTCTCTGGCTTGTCTGGTTGTCTTAGATTTCTTTTGGTTCAGTTTGTGAGCGCGTCTCCCACTCCAACTTGCGCCGTTTGCTTTTTATTTTTCCTTTTGGCTAGGAGGTTCAGCCTCAGATCTTCAGGGTCCCCCTGGCTATCTGTGGGTGTCCGCTCATTGTTGGAAGGTGCATCCGTAGCCAGATGGGCAAGAGCAGCAGTGCGTAGCACACACTTCTTGATTAGTCCGGGGTTCGAGCCGCTGCAGGATGAAGGCCTCTATAGCAACTTTCCAGTTCCTTCTGTTTTGAGCACTGGCAATCCATTTACTACCCAAAAACTCATGAATTTCATCTATCCATCTCCACCTTTGTCTTCCAGGTTTTCTTCTAGCTCCTCTTGGGTACCATTCTGTTATTTTCTTAGTCCATCTGTCATCATGTCTTCGAGCGATGTGTCCTGCCCAAGACCACTTTAGTTCTTTAGTTTTGATAAGAATGTCCTTTACTTGAGTTTGCTGCCTAATCCATGTGTTTCTCTTCTTATCTAACAGTCTGATTCCCAATATAATTTGTTCCATTCTTCGCTGTGTAGTTCTCAGCTTCTCTTCCATTCTTTTGTTGAGTGCCCAAGTTTCACTTCCATAAGTCATAGTGGGGAGTATACATTGATTCATTACTTTAGTTTCAGACAAACTGGGATATTGCTCTTCAGTATGTGACTATATTTCCTGAATGCTATCCATCCAAAATTTATTCTTCTCTTGACTTCCAGCCATTTATCATTATTACAGCTAATAACTTGTCCCAGATAAGTATATGACTCCATCTTTTCAATTACTGCTCCTTCAATCATTATTTCCCTTTCCGTGGAATACTTGTTCATCATTACTTTTGTTTTAGACATATTCATCTTTAGTCCAAAATCCTTACTAACTGTGCATAACTGATTAAGATTTTCCTCTAATTCTTTGGGATCGTGGCTTATGACCACAATGTCATCTGCAAATCATAAATGGTTTAGGTACTCTCTGTTCGCATTGACTCCTTTCTGCGACCAGTCTAATCTTCTGAAAGCTTCCTCAAAGGCAGCAGTAAACAGCTTTGGAGATATTGTGTCTCCTTGTCGAACACCTTTCTCAATTTTAAATTTGCTACTGTCTTTGTCTAGTCCAATTAAAGCAGGTAGCACTCTCATATATTTTCTTCAAAATCATAATATATGGGGTATCTATGCCTTGTCTTTCCAGTGCCCGAAACATTGCCTTATGCTGTATGGAGTCAAATGCCTTTTCATAATCCACAAATGCCAGGCATAATTGTGTTTTATATTCATTTGCTTTCTCCATTAGCTGTGATATTACGTGAAGGTGATCCATAGTTGAGAATCCTGTCCTAAAGCCAGCTTGCTCTTTCGGTTGATTCTCATCAAATATTCTTTCTAATCTGTTAGTAATGACCCTTGTGAACAACTTGTAGATGTGGGATAACAAGCTAATTGGTCTATAATTTCCAATTTCTGATTTATCTCCTTTCTTATGCAGCAAAACTATGATTGCATTATTCCACTGCTTAGGCGTCACATCTTTTCTAATGCACTTTGTGAAGAGCCTTGCCAGTTTTTGTGTTATGTCTCTTCCTCCCAATTTTAACAACTCTACAGTAACTACATCTTCCCCCGGGGCTTTCCGATTCTTCATTTTCTTCCATGCATGTTCTACCTCATCAGGAAGAATATCGGGTAAGTCGTATGTATTGCTACTTTGCAATCCATCTTCCCCACTGCTGGTATCATTCCCTCGCTCCTTGTATAATTCTCTATAGTAGTCTTCTGCTATTGGAATTATGCCTTCTCTGCTGTTTATAAGTACACCATCGCTATTCTTCAGTTTCAGTATCATTTGTCTTTCTGTATTACTGCTCATGGCTGCTGATTTAAATCCTTTGTTTTCCCTTAATGCTTTTTCTACTTTTCTTGTGTTAAATCTTCTTATATCCTCTCTGAGTCTCTTTCTAATGGCTTTGCATAACTCAGTGTACTCAATTTTCTCCCTGTCAGTGTTTTTCTTGCTCTTCATTTGTTGCCTTCGGTTCATCATTATAAGTGTTTCTTGACTAATTTTTTCTTCTTTGGATTTCTGTTTCCCTATAGGTTTCTTGGGCTTTATTACTTTCAGAAAGTTGTAATATTCCTCGTCGATATCTTGGTTTTTTCTCCTCCTCTGTTATCTCAAAGACCTTTGTATTATTTACTCGAGTCAATTTTTTCCTTTCCATTCCTACATCTATATCAAATGTACATCTTACCATTCTGTGATCACTTCCAACATTTACCTTATTCAGGACGGTAACATCATTCACAATATATCTTCTGTTAGTGAGGATGAAGTCGATTTCATTAGTTGTTAATCCATTTGGACTCTTCCATGTCCACTTTCTGTTTACCCTTTTCTTGAAAAAATTGTTCATTACTGACAGTCCTTGAGATTCTGCAAATTCCACAAGTCTTTCACTTCTTTTATTTCTTTCACCAATTCCAAAATTTCCTACAGTTCCTCTTTCTGTGCTGTTTTGCCTTTTTCCAACCTTAGCATTGAAGTCCTCCATAATAATAGTGTAGTGGGTTTTGTGTTCATCTAGAAAACTCAATCTCGGTGTACATTTCTTCAACCTCTTCATCATCATGGCTCGATGTTGGTGCATAAATCATTATAATCTTTAGCTTGTACGTCTTGACACCCTTGGTGATGTTCTTTTGAATTCCAAAATGTTGTTTTTAAAATCTTTATGGACCAGAAACCCAACTCCACCTTCACTCCTTTCACTGTTTCCATTGGTGTACAGCAGATTTCCAACATTTACCTTATTCAGGACGGTAACATCATTCACAATATATCTTGTGTTAGTGAGGATGAAGTCGATTTCATTAGTTGTTAATCCATTTGGACTCTTCCATGTCCACTTATAAGTTTATCAAGTAAACTTATAAGTGATTCATTTCTTCTTCTTGTTTCAGCCAAACCAATGATATTCCAATTCACATTTTCTAATTCCTTTTCCGGCTCTAATATCCTGTCTTCACCGATGAGAGATCATACGTTATAACAGGCCAAGTTCAGTTTCCGTGCATGGTCGTACCCAGAGATTCTTAGCACCCTCTGCTTCCACTCTGATCCTCTCTCGCTGCCATAAGAGGGAGAGTGAAAGCTGCTGGGGACTGAGGGCCATTTGTATTGTTGTGCTCTCATATGCTGGAGGGTTTGGTCTTTTCCTCTTCACGCTGACCAGGCGTCTTGAAGAGAACCACTCTGCACGTTTGTTGCCACCTAAGTGACATTTTAGGGCTTAACATCGAGAAGGTGTGCATGAGTGGATTTTAGGGAGGCAGGCCAACCGGACTTCTCCTAAATCTTCCGTAATAGAGAGATATTGGATCCATCAGTGGTTTAGGCTGAGTGTCTGATAACACACAATATACCTGTTCCCCTCGAGCCAGTCACCACCAAATATGGAGGATGCGAAAAGGTCAGGAAATGACCACCGCATATCCCCGGAGCAATATGCCTTAGTTGCTAATGCTCCTAAAAATCGACACAACAAGCAACTACATTGTCCGAGTCCAGGTGTTGGATTTCAGACTGCCTGCTGGAGCTTTCCTGTGGTTGATCTTGGGTTGGTTTGTTCATTTCGAATTTATGAGTATCTGGATAATCGGGTAGTGAATTCCCCCTTCTTGTAGGGGTGTAAATCTGAGTGGAAACAGGTGTCACACAAGTCCATACAATGATTTGCTGGGGCACACTCTATTAGGGTTTTGGGCTACCCCCCCCCCCCCCAAAGTCACTTTGGGAGGGGGGATTCGTAAGAAATAATGAGATCTTCCACAAGCTGCCTGTAGTTGCCAGCTTTAACATTTCCTAGAAAATCAGGCGAAACATTTCAAAGGGCTTTACACGCTGATTTCTCGCTATCAATAAGAGCACATTTGAACTGTTCATCTTTGCAAAGTTGCCTTATTTGAGCACCAATGAAAATGCCTGCCTTAATCTTTTCTGTACTGAGTCTTCGGAATTTCTCTTGCAGGCATGTGAATGCAGGACTGCTCACTTCCAAAGCCTTCACAAAATTTTTCATGAGCCCCAGTTTGCTGTGGAGTGGTGGAAGCAAAACTTTATTTGGACCTACCAGAGGCTCAAATGCTACATTCTTCATTCCAAGAGTTAATGATTTTCGTTGATTTTTGTAGTGCACATTCTTGGCACAATTATCCCATTTACAGAGAAAGCAATAATACATAGTGTAACCCTTTTGTAGCCCTAATAAAATTTCAATTTCCTTTAAATCACCACATATCTGCCACTCATACTTCTGATAGTGTGCACCTAGAGGATGTTCTCCATGTTTGTGTGTGTGTTTCTTTTTTGTGGATGGCATACGCAAGAGGTATTGAACGCAGCATATTTCCATTGTGCATTAACACAGCCTTAAGGCTAACCTTGGAAGTGTCTATAAATAGTCGCCATTCTTCAAGAACGTGTCTCATGTTCATTGCTGCCATTAGACTATCAACATCTTCACAAACAGTGAGTTCACCTTCTGTGTGATAGAATTTATCATAGTCTATTTCGAGTATGAAATGTTGTCGCTTTCACAGAATGATCTAGAAGATTCCACTGTTGTAGCCTCAAGGCCAAAAGCTCTAACTTGAGGTTATTAAGCTCACTTTCTGTGATTTTATGTGGTTCAGAAGGATAAAGGTTTGGACAAAATGATAGATCCTTTGACTAGACGGCTGCTGTACTTCTTCGTATATATCAAGTTGACGTTCAGCAATCTTAACCTTCATTAGAGTGTACAGAAAAATGGTCAGGTAGTAAAAACGGTCAGGTAGTTCAGGTAGTACCTCACTGTGAGGCACGGGACGAATTGCAGATGGTAATTTGTCCCGTGGCTGTGTCACTGTCCACTTTTTCTTCATTGTCATCCCTGTTCTAATAGGATGCACCATACAGAAGTAATAATCTGTGACATGATTTGTTGGATCCCTCAATATCATGGGCACTGTAAAAGGTATAAAACGTTCCTTTCAATTCACTCATGTGTTAAGTTTTGATGAACAGGTAGCGCAGTATACGTGTGGAGCTCAGTTCTTGTCCTGGTCATCTACTTTACACCAAAGTACAAGAAGTAGGCCTTTTGTATGGTTCAAGTTAAGGAACACTTTCTTGAAGTTAATGTAACAGAAGTTATCCAGACTATTCGCACAATTACAGGGCATATGAATTTTACACAACACAACACAAATACTGTGAAAAAAGTAGCAATCTCACAAAGAACAACCGTTAACCTGAGGACAAATCACCTAGTACCCAGCTGCATTCGAGGATTACTGCAACAAAGTCGAAGACGCATTTGAGGCAACAACTTATCACATGATGCAGGGCAAGGCAACAGTTGCCGATAAGTTGCCAATGCGCGATAAGAGCATGATGATACTGAAACTGTGGTAAAGTGTAAAGTGTGTTTAGGGTCTAACGGCACCAGGGGTTTCCCCCATCTCCATGTAGTCTACATTGTCGTGTGTTACAGAACACTGTAAAGGCCAGAGATTTAAAGGTGTATGGATACTGTTGGATGTAGTGTCGTGTACCTTTGTTCATCTGGCCATTTAGCCGCTGGACCCCTACTGAGGACCAACCTTGCCCACACTTAGCCCCGTGGAGGCAAGCCAGGTACACCAGTATTTTTAAATAAGTACTCTGGCAGGTCCTGCCACCTAATTTCCTGGGATTTCAGTGGCTAGGACCCGAAAAAAAAAAAAAAAAAATGGGGGGGGGGGTGCACGCTAGAGTTTGGGTCAGGCCAAAGGAGTTTTAAGTTATACAGTGTTGGAATTAAGAATTTTGGGTGTAGGGCTAGGATAATTTTGACATGGGATGAACGCTAGTTGGAAAGCTAGAGGGGGGGGAGACTAAAGGCTGGGGGGTGAGAGACAGAAGTATAGGGTCGATAGAGTACATGACCCCAAAATCAGTGAGGCAGGCCCATGCCACACCAGAAGGAAAGACGAGGCGGCGGGGAGGAGACAAGGGAACCTTCACCTTCTCTCCGCCAGGACAGGGGAGAAACAGGGCCATGCAAGGGAGCACGGTTCAGGATCACCACGTGGCATTGGCAGCAATGCTGCAGGAAGTCATAATTGGCAGAGTCCAGTCCGAGGAGGTCAAATTCAAGTAGTGCCATCCTGGGACAGACAGGTCCCATCCAGGTGGTGAAGTCATTTCAGTATTGAGTTAACTTGGTGGGAGGCGAAGCCGGAGCGGCAGTCATGGTAGATGGAGGCGATGTTGAGACTGCATTGTAAAGGCACAATTATTGTGCAGGTTGAAAGTCTTCACGGGGATTTCAGTATGCTGAAGCCAGTAGTGGTCTTGACACATGGCTGATTAGGCCGCTTCATTGTCTGGTTGGGTCTGATTCTGTGGTTGTGGTAGGGTTTTCCGCCTCATAAAGAGGCCCTGAGCAAAGTTCGAAAAGGCTGTGTAGGTATGGTGGTCTTCCAGGAGATGTTGCTCCTGATCTCTCGGGATGAAATGAATTTGTGTGATGAGAGAAGATCTGAGGTCATCATATAGTAGGCAGTCATGCATCAAGTGGTCCCAGGTTTCCTGAGCACAACAGGTGCAAAGGGGGTTGTCGAAAAGTCCAAGAAGGTTCAGTTTGCTGCGAAAGGCACCATACCCTGTAAGGAGGTACGTGGTTAGAAGGCCTGGGGAGAACCAGGATGGTGATTTGGAATATATTTTGCATATGTCCGGTATAAATTTGCGGGTGATGGCCCCTTTGGTGGATTCGGACCATCTAGCTTGCCAGGTCTGTTGTAAGTAGGTTAGGAGTCTGCTTTTTTCACTGGAATAAGTGTTAGCAGGATATTTCACTGGAATAAGTGTTAGCGTGGTAAAATCAATAAAGGTGGTAGACTTTCCTCTGCTGAGCTGATACAGCATCCCTACATGGGCCACCTCAAGGTCTAGGGGCAGTACACCGGCGAGGACCTGTAGAGCGTGCGTGCTGGAGGTGCAACATACTGTGGGGTTGCCATGCATTTTACCAAGAGCAGTAGTTGATAATGTAGAGTAACTCGCTAATATGAAACCCAACTGTAATTCAAAAACAAGAGCCAATCGACAAATTTTAATATGATTTTCGTATTAAGCAGCATAAAATTAGTCAAGATTAGGTATTTTTGTTTTCGTAACATTTTACGTGTTGATCAGTGTAAGTTGTGTGCAGTTTTTTTTTTCACTAAGAACACACGCTGCTCAGTAATTATACACTATTTTTGCTAACAGAATTTTCTAAATACATAGTAGTACTAACTAGTAATAAACATTTTATATTTTATGTGTATAATGAAACTGAACTTAGCAACATCAGTCTAATAGATCAAAATTTCAAAGCAAAAACTGTTGTCTTTTTCAAAGATTCTGTATATATATATATATATATATATATATATATGTGCATGCAGCACACATACACAACTGCATTCAAATTTCATTTTAGAGGAAAATAGCATATATTAATAAGGCGTTTACGCCTTATTAATATATGCTATTTTCCTCTTATTAAACATCAATGCCTTATTAAACATCAATGTGTGGTCCACAGTTTCATTAGTTTGATCACCCCACATACATATTGTATATCATGATTATTTCAAGAAACAACAAATATACCAAATGATCAGTTCAACAATTGAAAAATGTAAAATTACTGTGTAGCACAAAAATAAATTAGTTTCATATAAGTTTCTTATTGAATTGAAAAAAATAAAACTGATACACCTACAATCAAATATATAGAAAAATTAATGTTTTCTCCTACCTGAAGAATATTTTCTACATCTAAACCAACAAGACTTCTGTGAAGAGTCTTATTTAAAACATAACCCTTCCCATGCTCCGTTTCCCAATGTATTCTTTCTAGCTGTGCATTCAAAGGATCTTGTTTTTGTTTTTTAATAGGTTTTCTTTTCTTATTCACACTGTCAGACCTTGCAAGATGTTTAATACTTTCTTTCATTTCAGGTGTAAGCTTTCTTTTACGTGTGCTTCTTCTTAGAGAAGACACTGCTGTCTTCGAAGAATAAATAGAAATATCCTCACTTCCTTCTGAATGTCTTTTAAACATTGGTTCACAAACATTGGTTCTAGCTGATTCAATGGTTTCTAGTTTATCTATGTTAACATTATAAATCTGTTCTTTGGAAGTAAGTATAATTGGCTTATCATTAACTTCTTTCACTTGTGGCAAATGTTTTGAATAATTCTGATCATTCTCAATTTCCTGAATTGATCTTCTTACAGTTTCACTGTGATTATAACCTTCGGTAATAATCTGTACACTATTTAGAGCATCATCTGTATTATAATTTTTGAATTTACTTCTCTGTTCAAATTTATCAAGACAGTTATTTTCTAATAATTTAAAATTCAAAGTTTCTTTTGCACAGATAGTATTCTGAGAAGAGTTCTGTTTCCTTAACTGCAATTCAGATGAGTTATTAATTTCAACATTGTGAAATATAAGAGATTGAGTAGAAACTTCTTTTATATCACTTAATTCATATACCTTATCCTCAGTTTTTAAAGGAGAAATTACTTTCACAGCGTCAGTTTTACTGTGATGATGATTTGCATCAAGGGAGTCAGATATAATCTCAACAGGCAAATCACAAGAAATTATGTTCGATTTTGTGAATTGCAAGTCACTAGATTCAAATGCTTTATCTACAATTTGTAATTTCCTATTTTCAGCTGCAAAATCACTTTTGTTAATTTGAGTTTCTTTTGATAAAAAAAAAGGTTCCTTCACTTCTTTTCCAGCATTCATGGTACTAAATAAAACCGGCATAACTGAATGATGTTCATTTTCTGAAGAAATCTTATATCTGTCACCCTTGTTTTCTGAAACAGTTAATATCCAAGTTCCTGAAGAGTTTGGTGAAACAGTTTCTTCAGGTTCTGCAGTTAGTAAAATTCTGTGTGGATCTTTTTCTCTTGTAGCTGCTACTGTCTGGAGCTTTTTATGCATGACTGCATTACAAAAAGAACATTTTGAGACATACCTGGAAAAGAAAAATCGGTATTAAAAACAGTACTTAAGATATTAAAACTTAATAAAGAAAAATATCAGTGCACTGTAGAAATTAATTTTAAAAATAATTTTCTGTTCATATACCATATAAAAAAACCATATTTTAATATATGCCCTTCAACACATTAAACACACTGAAATCTGCATGTCGTGTCATATCACACTGTTTATTCTGCTAAGCTCTGTGAGATGGCATATACTTCCAATTGTTCATTATATCACATTTAAAGTAGATGGCCTGGAGAATCAAAAGATGATTTTACGCTGAAGTTATGTGAAAGAAATTTTTGAAATTTCTAAAAATCTTTATATGTTCACCAGCTAAATATATTCAGATTATCATTGTATTCAAGCAAACTTTTAGAGTGAATAATTTTTAAAATAATAAATGTTCACCCAGACACAGTCACTGTATAATATCGTTGGCATTCTATCAAAACCTCGTATTTGAAAATGACTACTTTTCAGAAGAACCATAACATACAAGGTTTTGATGGTCACAATATGCAGCCAATGACATACGAGGTTTCTGCATTGTCTTTAAACACTTGTTTTGATCGGTTGATTACTTCCGAGGTTTTGCAGGGCAATGTGGGACCAAAAATGAAACTCATTACAAACAAAATCAATTTTTTTACAAATTCAACATACAAGGTTTTGATTGAGCGCCAACAATATATCATTTGCCCACATATTGCCATTTTTTTTTGTTTATATTTATCACAGAAGCCTGTCAAACAAAAGTTATAACTTAACATTTGTCTGTTTGTGTTCTGAGCCAGTTCACAGCTCTCACCGGACAATATCTTGATGGCTATCTCAAGTACGATGGCCAGGAGAGCTGGAATATTACCTCACATTGCAATTACATTATTTTTCTTCATAAGTAAGTATAATTACTATTTTTGGTGTACCATGCAAATTTACAAACTCATGAAGAGTTTACCAACTGGATAAATAAATGTAATAAATGTAAACAAGTGGTACAAGAGAAAGCATTAAGAAACATGCAGCACATATTTCATGGCCACAAGTGGAATTTTTCATACTTAAGCTTCTTAGGAATAAAATATTTTTTATTCATATGAAAAATTGATTTTTTCATTTTCATCATATGAATGCTTAAATGCAACACTAGCAATATAACAACAACAACAAAAAATACTGATAGCCAAATATATCTATTTTTTTTATTATTATTAAAGAGGCCTGTGCGCTCTGGATTCATTATTAATATCGAATTACTGTGGACTCAGAGCGAAACGGAGACAGAATAAATTATAAGTTTAATAACAGGAAAAACACATACATATATTAGATTTACATATATACAAAAATCTTTCGGTTATTTTTGTTAACCTTCCTCAGTCAAACTGACAGTTAAGAGTGGAACATGAGGGTGTGTACTGCTAATCATGTACATGAACTGCGTGATTAATTGTTCAATGTTGAAGCCTGTGGCTGTGATGCATGTGGATGTTGCCATTACTCAAAATGGTTGTTTCGATGATAGGGTGGACATAACATCCACTGCTCCTGTTGACCGAGGTATTGGAGCATGTGATGTTCAATGACTCCAACCAGGCACATCATCGATAGTGGCGGGACCTATCCACAATCACGACATCGCGGTGTGGGTTAATGTCGTGGTGGGTTGCCCAAACATGTTCGGCAATGGCTGAGTGTTCTACATCCGCTAAGTGGATTGCTCCTTCATGTTCCGAAAGGCATTTTCCGAGCCGTCTCCCAGTTTCCCCAATGTAGCAGCTAGTGCAGTCACGGCAAGACGTGGTAGACCAGACTACTTTGTAGTAAGGTGGGAACCGGTGTTTTCACTTTAGAGATGAGGGGATTTTTTTTTTTTTTTTTTTTTTTTATTACTCCAAGACAGCCGAAGCCTTACAGAGGAGGAATGTGACAGTAGCAATACAGTAATAATTTTATTTACAGTACACAACGTCAAGTCTCAATATACAATGTCAAATATACAAGGTCAATTTACAACATATACAATGAATATCATACATTACAAGTGATTTGCATTTGAGCAAAGCTGTGGTGACAGAGAAATTTGTATTTCTAAGCATTTTGTTGTTTTCTTTTCTTGTTAGTTCACAATAAGTAGTTGCATTGATTGATTTGTGTTATTATTCTTATTGTTATCCATATATATTTTTTTTTATTATAATTGTTATTTCTTATCTTTGTTCATTGAAAAATTTTAAAACTAAATATACCTATTTTTATAGTTTTATTATTGTTATTATTATTAAATTAATCATTTATTTTCATTCTCTAGTAACTTGATTGTAAAACCTTTGTAACTCTTTTTTGATATTAATGTTTTCATCTAGCATATCAATGTTGGATTCATTTAGCAATTTTGCAGTTCTGTTGAAGTAATGGAATCTAAGTTGATCAGTTCTGAATGGCTCTTGTGCCAGCATATTTTGTCTTCTCAATGCTCTTGGAGGACAGCTGAAGTTGATGAGGTAGAGCAGCTCGGGGCATCCAACTTTCCAGCCACGAGATGCATTAGGAATTTGTAGTCTGCCGCAGCTCTTCTTTGGTAGAGTGGTGCCATCCCGAAGTGAATGCACCATCCATCGTAGGATTTTGTGTTCAATTCCAACCTAGATTTGTACACTAGGAATCTGACAATGGATTTCTGAATACGTTTCAGTTGTTTTATAAGAATTTTGGTGTGAGGATTTGTGAGGCATATCCTAGAATTGGGATCATTATGCAAGCTGTTTTTATGAGCTGTACATTGGTGAAGTCAAAGCAGATTCTTTTAAGCAGTCCAAGGGATTTGGAGGCCTTAGCTGTAGTTTTATTTACATGTGCATTGAAGTTTCCCTTGTCAGAAAACCATACTCCCAAATCTGAAACCTCATGTATTCTCAATAGCTCATGATTATTAGCTTTATAGGGATAATTAATCTTGTGTTTTTTGTGATAGTCTGCGACAGACATGGTGCAGCATTTGTTTAAGATCCATAGGGTGATGATGTCTAGTCCATTTTCCAGTGATTCAGTTTGTTTGTTTGTTTTTTGTTTTTAGGAGCATTAGCAACTAAGGCCATATTGCTCCGGGGATATGCGGTGTCATTCCCTAACCTTTCCGCATCCTCCGTATTTGGTGGTCACGGGCTCGAACCCCGGTCTAATCAAGGAGTGTGTGTGCTACGCACTGCTGCTCCTGTCCACCTGGCTACGGGGGCGCCCAGTGATTCGGTCTTCTGTTGTTTTGATGGTTTTGTATATTTTCAAGTCATCTGCATATGAGAGCACTTTGATGTCAACATGTTGCATACAATCTTGTATGTCCTTAATATATACAGCAAAGAGTAGTGGCCCCAGAGGAGAACCCTGTGGGACTCCCCTTTGCATATGGAAAGTGGAGGAGTATCTTCCTTCAAAATGAACTCTGCTTTTCCTGTTGTCAAAGAAGTTACACATAAGTGATAAGGCATTACTTGATAAACCTATGTGCTTTAATTTGAGGCAAAGCAACTTGTGTGGTACAGAGTCAAAGGCTTTCTGTAGGTCCAGGTATATAATGTCTATCTGATTGTTATTATCAAGGCTAAGTTTGATGTCATGTTCTATGGAGAGTAGGTTAGTCACTGTTGATCTGCCCATAAGGAAGCCATGATGAATGTGGCTGAATTTATTTTTCATGAAGGAGCAGAGCTGAGAGTAAAGGAGGTTCTCAATGACCTTGCTTAAGGGGTTAGATGTGTATGGGTCGAAATGAGGTAGGTGTGTCTTTTGCCCCCTTTTTAAAAAGTGGGGTGATAGTGGTTTCCTTTAATTTTCCAGGAAGTGATCCCTTTTTGAAAATGGCTTTGATCAGATGTAGAAGTTGTTGTTGCAGGACAACAAAGAAGTGTTTCCAGAGTGCCATGGGGAGACTGTCGGTGTTTGTGTCATAGCTTAATTTAAATTTGTTGAGGGTATTCAATAAAGTCTCTGTATTGACTTCAAATTGTGTCAATACAGAGCTGCACTAAAATATGAGGAGGGAGAGGTGTTATCCAGCTTACTGCTGTGATCAGCTTTTTCAGTAAAAATTGAATGGTCTCCTTTTTTTCATATTTTTGTGGTTTTTATAACCCATTTTCCAATGCTTTCAGAATGGACCCATAACCTGCCTGTTTAGCATTGCATTCTGTAGGTTAGATAAGTGATTTTGGTAGGCCAAATTGATATTGTTTTTATCTGCCTTCTTAGATTGGAGAACTGGATGTATATGTCATGTCTCTGTGTGTTTTTGAAATTGATAACATTTGTTGTTTTTTTTCTTAAGTAATTGAATGATTTATTTTGTGAACCACATAGGAAATTTGTTAGTGTTTGCCTTTGCATGGCTCTTGAGTGTATAATTTTTGATAATTGGGTCAAATTGTTGTACGGCATATCCAGAATTATATCTGGATCTTGACTCCTAAATAATGGCTGCCAGTTGGCATTTAAGATTTCATTTCTTATTTTGTCCCAGGGGGCTCTCCTAAAATTGAAGGAGCATTCCCTGACTTCATTGATGATATATTTGGTCTTGATATCAAAGTCAAGCAATAAGGCTAGATGATCCAAGTGGAAATAATTGGGAGTATAGTTAACATTTATGTCAAAATTTGTGAAGACCAGGTCAAGGAGTTTCTCTTTTCTGGTGGGGAGTTTGCATTTTTGTTTCAGGTTCAGTCTGAGGAACATATCCTTCAGAAACTGCAATAGGTGGCTATTTTTATTGTTATGGTCTTCCTTGCCCAGTCCATGCTCAAAGTGAGTGTTGAAGTCACCTAGCACTATTGTTTTGACATCACTCCTGGAGGAGATAAGAATGGGTTCAAATACCTTCTCAAGTTTTTTTAAGGTGGTCATTTTGACTAGGGGTGGTAGGTAGATTCCTACCAGTTGCACCGTTATGTTGCCAACTTTGGCTTTGATGTAAATGCCCTCAATATCTTCTAGGGAGATGATGTCAGAGATGAAAATTTTTTGGTGCAGTAAAATCATTACTCCTCCCCTTTTCCTGTTTTCCCTATCTCTTCTGATAATTTGAAAGTTTGAGGGACAAATTTCTGAGTCTAAGATGTCAGGGGTTAGCCAGGTTTCTGTGAGACCCCAGATATCAGAGTCAGAGTGGCTAACCTCTATTTTAAATTTGTTTAGCTTCTCAATGATGCTTCTACAATTTTGAAAGTATATATTTATGAAGATTCTGTTGTCTTTGTTTCTGCCATGAGCATTATTGTTCATTGATTGCTATCTAGTGTGGTTGCTTTCAGCCTTTCCAGGACAATTATTTTTGTGTGTGTGATAGGCCTGTAGATCTTATGTTTTCTGAACCTAAATGCCTGAACTGTAACCCCATCAGAAAAGTTATGTTTGGATGTCATTAGTTTTATATCCTTTTGATCAAAGCTGATCTTAAAGGAGGAGTATATTTCAGGATGAAGTGACTTAATTTTCTCAGCTGATATGTTAATGTTAATTTTTCTATTGTAACTTTCTGCCTGGGAGTTGTACGCATTTTATCCCACGTGATTTTAGGACCCTAGAAACCTGTTGTGATAGGTGTGGGTAGTATGGGATAAAGGCGCTCGCCATTGAGTCATTACCTTGGATGTTTCTGTTGGTCGCTACATGGCCATGTGTCTGTAGGTCACACCTGTCAAAGGTATTGGTGGAAAAGCCACACCTCGCAAGATCCGCCTTGACTTTAGCAATTTCAGCATGCCCCTCATCTACAGAACTAGAGTGTGTTCAGGCACGAGTTAGAAAGGTTCGTGCAGTGGCAAGAAGATGGCTACTCTCGTGTGCTGATGGGAAGTTGTTAAATTGGCCGGCACACATTGGTTTATGATAGACAGTTGTCTTCGAGCACATTCACTCTTATCGGACAAGGGTGTTTGCTTCCTTGAATCATTTGTCAATACTGATACCAAAATAATAGTAAAGTCTGATAACAGGATCATATTTCAATATTTTGATGACTACTGAATGTAAGTACTTATGTGTTAGTTTGGGTGGTTCTATTTGATAATTTTACATTATTTTCATTTCAACTTTAAATAAATACTTGTCAAAAATGGCCATCTAGCCACATAGGGCAGGAGGTACTATTCAGGTATTTATCTCAGTGTTTAATATGCGTTTATCACATTAACCAACATAATGCTAGAGGAAAAAAATTGTCTATACACTCTAATTAAAATAATTTTTGTGTAATTCTTCCTGAAATTTATACAAAATACACATTTCAACAACACCAAATGTAAGTTTGTTCCAACAATCAACAACCCTCTGGCTGAAAGTAAATCTGCACACACCTTTCCTCGGTTTAAATCTGCATCCTCTTACATTTGTTATCTGAGCTAAAGATGACATCAAAATTTAGCCTCTTCCAATTTGTTCAGCAGTCATCAATACGGAAGAGCATCAGAATCTTTTCTGAAATCTGTACATGATTTTGCATCCAATATCTTTGTAATATGCAAACTATATTCAAGGTTCGGGGCTAAATGGAGGTCACATGAATTAATGAGGCTCATGGCAGAGAAGAAAAATGCATGAGACGTATATGGCAGATATAAGCTAGTCTGTAATAAGCAAGTCAGGTTAGGTAGGCAGGCAAAGGTAGATTACGAGAAATCTTTGGAAAAGGATGCAAAAAAAAACAGCAAAGACTTCACTTATGAAAACTCTAGAAGGAAAGGGATGAATCAGATTGGTCCACTTAACATAGATGGTTTGACTATAGATGATCCTGCTCAAGTAGCTGATAAACTGAATGAGCATTTTGCATATACATTCACACATGAGGGAATGCCAGAAGTTTATCAAACTCTAACAATGAGCTAAGTGATTTTGTAATAACTGAGAGCAAAGTGGAGGAGAAATTTTGAATTTAAACATAAAAAAGGCACCTGGGGTGGATGGAATTTATTCAGTTATATTGAGGGAAGCAACAAGGGAAGTTGGCAAACCCTTGGCCATAATTATGAGAGCTTCCTTGGACTCAGGGGAGGTACCCATAGACTGGAAATGTGCAAATGTGACCCCAATTAACAAAGGAGGATCAAAGGCTGATACAAGTAATTATAGACCTGTTAGTTTAACTTCTGTTCCTAGGAAAATAACAGACTCAGTGGTTAAAGAGGTGATATGGAATCACCTAAGACAAACCTGCAGTAATAGTTCACACACAGCATGGGTTTGTTAAGGGAAAGTCTTGTCCTACCAATTTCATTGGATATTATGATGTGGTCACAAAGAAACTGGATGCAAAAAATAATTTTGATATCATATACTTGAATTTGGAAAGCTTTTGATACCGTTGTACATGGAAGGATGTTTGGAGCACTATGGCATTCGTTTGTATGATAAGAGTTTGTATGATAAGTGTGTTCAGCTATAGCTCAGACACAGCATGGTTTTGTTAAGGGGAAGTCATGCCTGACCAATTTGATTGGATACTATGATGAAGTCACAAAGGAACTGGATGCAGGGAATAACTTTGATATTATATACTTGGATCTTAGAAAGGCTTTTGATACTGTTGCACATGGAAGACTGCTGCACAAATTCGAGCAGTGTGGCATTGGAGGCAAATTGCTGCTGTGGATAAAGGGGTGGCTGAGGGGGAGAAGACAGAGAGTGGTAATCAATGGACACTGCTCGTCGTGGACTAATGTTATTAGTGGAGTCCCTCAGGGCTCAGTGTTGGGTCCATTACTCTAGGTGTGGCCTGACCACACCTAGAGTATTCATAATTTTCTGTATTCATAAATGATATTGATGAGGGTATATCAAGCTTAATGTCGAAGTTTGCAGACGATACAAAGGTAGGCAGGGTTGTCAAGGGCACTACTGACACTATGCTGCTGCTGCAACAGGATCTGTAAAGGTTGAGCAGATGGGCTGAGAGGTGGCAAATGAAGTTTAACATTGACAAATGTAAAGTACTACACATGGGAAACAGCAACCCCAGAGCAACGTATCAACTCTGTGGTACTACACTCACAGTGGTAGAGAATGAAAGGGACCTGGGGGTGGTTGTGCAGGCAGATATGAAGTTCTCTGAGCAGTGCAGATGGGCTGCAAGAGTAGCTAATGGTGTATTGTCAATGATATATAGGAATTTTTCTAGCAGGGATAAGGAGGTGATTATTCCCTTGTATAAGGCAATGGTCAGGCCACACCTAGAGTACTGTATACAGGTCTGGAGGCCACATTTCAAGAAGGATGTAGAGCTGCTGGAACGAGTACAGAGAAGGGCAACAAGATTAGTGAATGGAACAAAGGGGTGCTCTTACGAAGAAAGGCTTAAGTTTTGCAAATTACAGTGTCTGGAGACTAGGCACCAGCAAGGTGATCTGATAGAGGTGTATAAGGCCTTGAATGGTTTGAGCATGCTCAATGCTGATGGGATTCTTCCTCTTGCTCAGAATAATCACCTGAGAGGGCATAAATTCAAATTGAGAAAAGACAGATGTAGGATAGACGTGCGGAAATTTGCCTTTAGCCAGCGGGTGGTTGGTTGGTGGAACAGACTTCCAACCCTTGTCATGGAAGTTGATAGCCTAAATAAGTTTAAGGCTCAGCTAGACAGGTATTTTGAACGAACAGAGGGGTGAAATGGAAGTGGTTTTTTTTTTTTTTTTTTGGCTGATGCTGCATAAGCTTGCTTTCTTGCATCAAATGCCTCTACTAATGCTAATAGTTCAGACAAAGCATGGGTTTGTTAAGGGAAAGTCTTGTCCTACCAATTTCATTGGATATTATGATGTGGCCACAAAGGAACTGGATGCAAAAAATAATTTTGATATCATATACTTGAATTTGGAAAGCTTTTGATACTGTTGTACATGGAAGGCTGTTGTACAAGTTTGGAGCACTATGGCATTCGTTTGTATGATAAGAGTAGCCTTGTGCAGGCAAAGTTTTTACGGCTCCGGAAAATAGAGAAGTTTTTTTCTGTTTTATTAACTTAAATTGGCATATTAACAATTGGCAAAATTAATTGGCAAAAAAAAGCATATTAACTTATTTTCTAGAGTAGCTTTATATTCCAAGTTACTATACTTAGTTTAAATTTTATCTTAGATACAGGTTTTGTAGGTTATTACTTAATATCGGTAAGAGTATCCGATCCATGTGTTTTACAAATTTTGCAGTTCCGGCAAACGGAAAGTTTTTTTTAGCAATATTTAAGCACTTTATTGACTAATTATTACATCAAATTATTTTCTATAAGTAGCTTATAGACCTAGTCAAGATCCTTGGTTTATTCTGAATTGAGACAGCGAGATTTTGGAATTTAATTAATACTTAATTAAAGTTCGTACACAGATTTACCGTTCGTAAATTGCCGCCATTGTTATACGACACAACGATCATTATACGATCTCGAACTAGATAGCGTTAGATTAGTATAGTATTACTATACTATAATATTATCAATTAATCAGTAAAATTTATTAATCTTGTTAAACTTCATTTTCAATTAAATTGTAATTTTTAACTAAATACATAACGACTTACTTTTACAAACGTAACATTACTAATTAATACATAACTTGATATGGAAGTTATAAAACAGAAATCGGAGATAATACTCGATACAGAAAAAATATATATAGATATATAATGTTATAACTGCGCTGGAATACAAGTTTAGGGTTATTATTTTGTACGGGATTTGAATCGAAATCATGACTCAGACCAGAGCAGCAAAGCAAAAGGCTCAAGCTAATGGGAGCACGGTGGCTCAGGGAAGAACTGAGGGGGACAGTTGCCCTCTGAATCACAGCCTTTTAAAATGCACTGCTTGTTTGATCTTTTTGGAGCAATCAGGTACAGGACACGATATTGCCAAGGGGAATGACTTTGTGTGTGCATGATGTAAGGAGTGTGAGGAAATCAAGCGACAATTCACCATTGTTATGGGCCTATATGAGAGCATGAAGGACAGGATGGCCAGGATCAAGCTCTCAGCTGCCCAAATCAATGCCAGAACTTGCACATGATCATCACGCAACACAGCAGCAGCAACTCCCCAAGACAGAATGCACTGGACCCACTGGTGACTCTATTGTCAGGGAAAAAGGGAACATGGTATGTAAAAAGGATAGGTAGAACAGAAACAGGGTATATCTGCCAGGGGCAAAGGTTGATGATGTTGTAAAGTAAATATCATGATTTAAGGGCACAAAAGGTGATATTGTTGTACACGTTGGGACTAATGATATTACGAGTAGGAGACCAGTGGAATTACTTAACAAATATAGGTCAACGTTGAAAAAAAAAAAAAAAGCCATGAATTAGGATTGAATTTGAAAGTGTCTGCAATTGTGCCCAAACACGATAGGAGGCAGTATATGATGACACCTTGTTGATCAATTCGGCCCTGGAAAGATTGTGCATGGCTCAAGGTGTAGAATTTTTTTTGAGCCTGGTCTGTACTTGTTATCAGGAGAGACTGCTTCAACAGGGATGGGATACACTAAAATAGAAAGGAGGCAAGAATATTTGCTGATGCTATCAAGGCAGTGTTAGGGGGGAACTACTAGCTTGGGGGGGAAGGACTAATAGATTAACAGTAGCCACTGGCAGAGGTGAAAGTGATTCTTGCACTGCTTCTATTGGAATGAGCAACTGCCTATAAAACAAGATGCAGGGTATTTCAGAGACTGCTGGAAGTCACTGCGGTACAAGCAAACACATGGGTTGTGTTAGGGTAGCTAATAGGAACAGGTGTATATATACTTGCATATACACCAATACTGGGAGTTTGGTATATAAATTTGATGAATTTGCGGTATTGCTCAAAACATCAAAGGCAGATATTGTTGGGATATCAGAGATATGGTGTCACACAGATATAAGGAATGCAGAACTGGAATTTGGGGAGTATAATCTGTACAGGAAGGATAGACAGGATAGGAAGGGAGAAGGGGTTATACTATTAGTAAAGAAACACATAAAATCCAAGGAAGTGAAGCCAGTCGACATCGCTGGACAATGCAGTGCAGTGTCAAGTCAGTTTGGTGTGACATAAGAATTGGGAGAATAAAATTAAGAGTAGGAGTGTGTTATAGGCCTAATGACTCTGATGAATATAATAAGAAACTGTACAGGGAAATAGAATGGGCTAGTAAATCAGAGAGTCTTATAATGCGGGATTTTAATTTCCCAGATATTGACTGGAATTTGTGGGTTGGTCACTCACACACTAGCAAGGCTTTTGTGGATTTATTGGATGATTGTTTTCTACATCAGCATGTTTGGGAGGCAACTAGAGGGAGTAATACTCTTGATCTGATTATCTGCAGTGTTTCTTAATGCATTAAGAATTTGCAGATTAAGGAACCACTAGGTGGCAGTGATCACAGTGTGCTAAAGTGGGATTTACTCAAAGAGATAACTACCATTACAGATAAAGGGAAGAGTTTTTGCTTTCATAAAAGCGACTACGGTGGTTTGAGACAGTATTTAAATTCTATACAGTGGGACCAACTGATGATGTTACCAACAGCAAATTCAAAATGGGAGGCATTCAAAGAATTTATGTTTGAAGCTACTAGACTTTACAAACCAACTAAGATATATTGTTCAAGGTTTAGGCCTAAATGGATATTCGGGAACTAATATTCGGTTGACACTCAAGTCAAGTGGACCCAATTTAGGCAAAGTCCGGACGGTCTGTGACAGCCAAATCCTCTGCTTGCACCTTCACAATGGTGGGACTGTTAGTATTCCTGGTTATAACATCCATGCACAAGTACATGGTGGGTGACCACCCAGGTGTGAACCAACGTAAGCAGGGGTCGAGGTGTGATGCCCCCTCTATGTTACCAGGCAGTACTAGGTGGAAGATGACTCTCATCAAGCAGTGCAATACCACCACTTTGCTTATTGGAGGCTTCAAGTGGTGGAACCCATGTTTAGTCTCTAGAGCTAAGTTCCCATCAACCCTTCCCTATCTCTTCCATCATGCAGTATGATTGATGACTTTTGAGGTTATGAAGAACATCGTGACAAGATCCAATATTCCTTACATTTCGAGAGTACAGCTGTAAAACGGTATTCGCAGGCCAGCCGCTAGTTAGCACACCGTACCAAACCTATTGGTAACTCTCTAGGAGGCTTCCGGATCAGCTAGTGTGTAATCTTGCTACCTCTACTCTGCCAGATAGTGACTGGAGGGAGTCCGAGTAGTGCGTATGCGGGGAGCATTGTCGAAGCCACGTTAAATCAAGGATCTGGGTATATTCTTACCACGTGTATGCCATATCCAAAAATTTCATTACTTCATATAGCATGTCCCACTCACATTTTCTTACTATTGAATAAAGTATGAATTGTCAAACTAATAGAGCAAGCTTATCTGCGAAAAGATCTAACCTCCCAAGGGCATCCTAATTCATTTCACAAATATACGTGGTCTCAATTCTAATCTCAACGTTGTCCATTTCCACCAGCAGTCTGTCAAACCCCATGTACTTTTTCTGAAAGAATCTCATTATCGGTTGATTCAACTACTGCTCATCTCAGTTGCCCAAATTATTCACTGTATGATTCATTTCACCTCAAAGGTGGTACTTGTGCATATGTCCTTTCTGATATAACCTGTCAGAGACTTGGTAATTTGGAATCTCCTCTCTTTGATCTTCTCTGGCTTAAAATCTCTCTACCTCATTGTGTAAAATTCATCTGTTGTCTCTACCGTTCTCCCAACTCCACTAATCACTTGGAGCTCTTTGACTTCCTCTCTTTGTAACTTGACTTTCTCCAGTCCAACTTTCCTAACAGTGAGGTAATTTTCCTTGGTGATTTCAATGTTCACAACTCCAGCTGGCTTCCGTTTTCTAGTCACACCGACACAGCTGGTAGAGATGCTGAGGCTTTTGCAATTACTAATGACCTTGCACAGATTGTTCACTTACCTACAAGAATTCCGGACAATCCTAATCATAGAGCCAACACGATTGATCTTTTTCTCACAAACAACCCTTTTAAGTACACGGTCAAAGTGAGAGGTCCTTTAGACACTTCAGATCACAACTTGGTGATTGTCTCTTCTCCAATGGAGCCTTTATCTCATGGCTATTCCCAATTTAGTGTTGTTTGGCATTACAAGAATGCAAAATGGGATGACCTGCGAAATTTCTTTTCTTCTTTTCCATGGTCGGATTACTGTTTCAAAACTTCTGATGTCAACGTTTGCTCAGATTATGTCAGTGAAATTATTCTTGCAGGAATGGAATCCTTTATCCCACACTCCACTTTAAAATCTCGTCCTTTATCTAAACCTTGGTTTTCCAATAAATGTGCTAAGGCATTTCAAGAGAAGAATGTTGCATATCGTAATTGGCTTGTTTCTAATTCTTCAGTTTCATTTTCTGCCTACATCAAAGCTCGCAACAGTTGTAAAGCAGTTATTAATCAGTCCAAACTAGAGTTTGAACAGGCTAAGAGTAGAAAACTTGCTTCTTGCCGTAATGGTAGCCGAGCATTCTGGTCTCTTGCCAAATCTATTGGCTGCAACTTTGGCCCATCTCTGCTCCCACCTCTGTCCAAACCAGATGGTTCTGTTGTCACTTCAGCCAAGGAGAAAGCTGACCTGCTAGCATCCCATTTTTCTTCCAACTCATATATTAATGATCTTCGTAAAACACCTCCCACCATTCCCACCTGTGTTCTTCCGTCAAAAGGATGTCAGAAGGATTTTGACGAATCTTAATGCAAATAAAGCTCCAGGTCCCAATGGTATTTCTCCACTTGTTCTCAAAACCTGTGCTCCTGAACTTACACCTATTCTTTCTGCCTTTTTTCACTTTCTTATTCCAAAGGTGATTTTCCTTCTGCTTGGAAATTTGCCCAAATCCAGTCAGTTACTAAAAAGAGTGACAAATCCCTCCCATCCAATTATCGTCCCATTGCAATTACTTCTACTCTTTCTAAAGTAATGGAGAAATCAATTAATCGCCAACTCTTAAACTACCTAGAAACCTGCAGCGATTGCCAGTATGGATTCCATCCGTGTCGATCCACTAGTGATGTTCTGGCTTATGTTACCCATTTATGGACTAATTCAATGGAAGGTTCGGGGAAACACAAGTAGTCGCTCTTGACATCTCAAAGGTTTTCTTTCGTGTTTGGCATAAAGGTCTTCTAAACAAGCTTCCATCTTATGGTTTGCCAATTGTTTTTAGTAATTGGTTATCCAGTTTTCTCTCTGATCGCTCACTGAGGGTGATGGTAGATGGCTCTCTGGTTTCTAACTTCTCCACTAATGTCGGTGTCCCCCAAGGTTCAGTTCTTTCCCCCACTCTTTTCCTCTTGTATATTAATGACCTTCTTCCATTGACTGGAAATCATATCCATAGGTTTGCCGATGATAGCACATTGCATTTTGAGAGACCTTGTCTGGTCCAATCGGCTTCAACTTCTCGAAAATCTGCTACCAATTCCTTAAATGTCGATCTTCAGGTAATCCTCAATTGGGGCAAAGACAACTTAGTTGATTTCGATCCTTCTAAAACTCAGTCTTATATCTTGCCAAACAGATTCTTCTGCTCCTATGCTTATCTTTGGTGACACTGCGATTTCTAGGCAAAATGATATATCTCTTTTGAGGATTACCCTGACTTCTAATCTCTCTTGGCACAAGCACATTACAAATATTGCTTCCTCTGCAACTAAAAAATTTGGTTTTCTCTTTCACTCTCGGCGTTACTTTTCTTCCAAACAGCTGCTCACTCTGTCTAAAATGCAAATCCGCCCTGGCATGTAATATTGTTCCACATCTGGGGTGGTGCCCCCAAAACCTCTTGCAGGCTTCTCGATTCCATTCAGAAGAATGGCTGTTAGGTTAATTAATGATTCATCTCTAACAGAGTCTCTCCACTCGCTGTCTCATAGAAGTACTTTTTCTGCTGCATGCCTCTTCTTCCGCTCTCTCTTTCAAAACAGTCCGAACACATGCCGCCAACATCCATTTACTGTCCAACTTCAAACTCACAGAACCAACTTTTTATCTTCCTCGTACATTCATTCAACTGCCGTTTTCTGGAACAACCTTCCTTCATACGTATTTCCTTGAAAATTACAGTCTAGAAGTTCAAGTCCAATGTCAACAAATATCTTCTTTCGCTTTCTCAACCTCCAACCCAAGCACGGTACTAAGTACAATAGGTCCTGATACCTCTCGTGTTTGGGGTTTACATTAAAAAAAAAAAAAAAAAAAAAAGGAAGTCAGATGAACTAATGAGAGACATATGGCAGAGAATAAAAATGTATGGGATACATATAAATTTATGGGTGACATGGAAGCCTATGATAGATGTAAGATGGTCTGTAACCAAGTCACAAAGGAGATTACGCAAGTAAAGGAAGATTATGATTAATCTTTGGCAAAGGATGCAAAGAAAAACAGCAAAGAGTTCTTTACCTGTGTAAAATCTAGAAGGAAAGGGATGAATCAGATTGGTGCATTGGATATTGATGGTTCAACTGTTGATGATCCTGCTCAGGTGGCTAACAAACTAAATCAGTATTTTGCATCTAGATTATTCGAGGGGGAATGCCAGAGGTGAATTAAATTCTGGCAGTGAACTAGATGATTTTGTAATTACTGAGAGGAAAGTGGAGGAGAAATTATTGGAGATAAACATAAAAAAGTCACCTGGGATAGATGGGATCTATCCAGTTAGATTAAAAGAGCCAGCAAAGGAAGTACGCAAACCCTTAGCCATAATTATGAGAGCTTCTTTGAATTCAGGGGAGGTACCCATGGACTGGAGATGTGCAAATGTGACCCCAATTCACAAAACAGGATCAAAGAGTGACACAAGTAATTATAGACAGAGGGACCTGTTAGTTTAACTTCTGTTCCCGGAAAATTAACGGAGGCACTGGTTAAAGAAGCATTGCAAGTTCATCTAGACAAGACTTCTGTTATAGCTCGAATAAAGCATGGTTTTGTTAATGCCTGACCAATTTGATTGGATACTCTGATGCGGTCACAAAGTAACTGGATACAGGGAATAACTGGATACAGGGTAACTGGATACAGAGTACTGGATACAGGGAAAGGTGATATAGTTGTACACGTTGGCACTAATGACATTAAGAGTGGGAGACCGGCGGAGTTGCTTGACAAGTACGGGTCACTGATGAAGAAAAGCCGTGGATTGGGGTTGAAGTTGAAAGTGTCTGCAATTCTGCCCAGACACGATGGGAGGGAGTATATGGTGAGAGCCCTGTCAATCAGTTCGGCCCTGGAAAGATTGTGCGGGGCTCAAGGGGTAGAATTTTTTTCAGCCTGGTCTGTGCTTGTTAACGGGAGAGACTGCTTCTGCAGGGATGGGATGCACTTAAATGGGAAGGGTGCAGGAGTGTTTGCTGATGCTGTCGAGGCAGTGTTGGGTGGGTCGGAGAACTGCTGGATTTTGGGGATGCAGGGACTAATAGATTAACAGTAGCCGCTGGCAGAGGTGAAAGTGATTCTTGCACTGCTTCTATTGGAATGAGCCGCAGCCTGGAAAATAGGATGCAGGATATTTCGGAGACTGCTGGGAATCATTGGGGTACAGGTAGGCGCATGGGTTGTGTTGGGGTGGCTAGGAGGAGGAACAGGTGTATGTGTACTTGTGTGTACACCAGTGCTAGGAGTTTGGTAGATAAATTTGATGAATTTGAGGTGTTGCTCAAAACATCAAAGGCAGATATTGTGGGGATTTCAGAGACGTGGTGTCACACAGATATAAGAAATGCAGAACTGGAGTTTGGGGAGTACAATGTCTACAGAAAGGATAGACAGGATAGGAAGGGAGGAGGGGTTGTGCTATTAGTTAAAAAACACATAAAATCCAAGGAAGTGAAGCCAGTCGACATCGCTGGACAGTGCAGTGTCGAGTCAGTGTGGTGTGACATAAGCATTGGGAGATCAAAATTGAGAGTAGGAGTGTGCTATAGGCCTAATGACTCTGATGAGTATAATAATTAACTGTTCGGAGAAATAGAGTGGGCCAGTAAATCAGAGAGTCTTATAATGGGGGATTTTAGTTTCCCAGATGTTGACTGGAATTTGGGGGCTGGTCACTCACACAGTAGCGGGGCTTTTGTGGATTTGTTTGATGATTGTTTTCTGCATCAGCGTGTTCGGGGGGCAACTGGAGGGAGTGGTGCTCTTGATTTGATTGTCAGTAGTGGTTCTTCGTGCATTGGGAGTCTGCACATGGATGAACCGCTTGGTGGCAGTGATCGCGGTGTGCTGAAGTGGGAGTTACTCAAAGAGGTAACTACCATTAGGGGTAAAGGGAAGGGGTATTGCTTTCGTAAAGGCGACTACAATGGACTGAGACAGTATTTAAATTCTATACAGTGGGATCAACTGATGATATTGCCAACAGCAAATTCAAAATGGGAAGCATTCAAAGAACTTATCGTCGAAGCTACTAGGCTTTACATACCAACTAAGCAATATTGTTCAAGGTTTAGGCCTAAATGGTTGTCAGATGAACTAATGAGGCATATGGCAGAGAAGAAAAATGCATGGGATACATACAAATTAACACGTGACACGGACGCCTATGATAGATACAAGTTGATCTGTAACCAAGTTACAAAGGAGGTTAGGCAGGCGAAGGCAGATTACGAGAGATCCTTGGCAAGGGATGCGAAGAAAAACAGCAAAGAGTTCTTTACTTATGTAAACTCTAGAAGGAAGGGGATGAATCAGATTGGTCCACTTGAGATCGATGGGTCAACTGTTGATGACCCTGCTCGGGTAGCTAACAAACTAAATGAATATTTTGCATCAACATTCACACATGAGGAGTTATTCAGCGAGGGGAATGCCAGAGGTGTATTCAACTCTAGCAGTAAGCTAGAGAATCTTGTAATAACTGAGAGCAAAGCGGAGGAGAAATTGTTGAAGATAAACACAAGAAAGGCACCTGGGGTGGATGGGATCTATCCAGTTATATTAAAGGAGGCAGCAAAGGAGGTAAGCAAACCCTTAGCCATAATTATGAGAGCTTCCTTGGACTCAGGGGAGGTACCCATTGACTGGAGATGTGCAAATGTGACCCCAATTCACAAAGGGGGATCAAAGGCTGACACAAGTAATTATAGACCTGTGAGTTTAACTTCTGTTCCCGGAAAATTAATGGAGGCACTGGTGAAAGAAGCACTGCAGGATCATCTAGACAAGACTTCAGTTATAGCTAGGACACAGCATGGTTTTGTTAAGGGGAAGTCTTGCCTGACCAATTTGATTGGATACATGATGCAGTCACAAAAGAACTGGATGCAGGGAATAACTTTGATATTATATACTTGGATCTTAGAAAGGCTTTTGATACTGTTGCACATGGAAGACTGCTGCACAAATTGGAGCAGTGTGGCATTGGAGGCAAGTTGCTGCTATGGATAAAGGGGTGGTTGAGGGGGAGAAGACAGAGAGTGGTAATCAATGGACACTGCTCATCGTGGACTAATGTTATTAGTGGAGTCCCTCAGGGTTCAGTATTGGGGCCTTTATTGTTTTCTGTATTTATAAATGATATTGATGATGGTATATCAGGCTTAATGTCCAAGTTTGCAGACGATACGAAGGTTGGCAGGGTTGTCAAGGACACTACTGACACTATGCTGCTGCAACAGGATTTGGAAAGGTTGAGCAGATGGGCTTCGAGGTGGCAAATGAAGTTTAACATTGACAAATGTAAAGTACTACATATGGGAAACAGCAACCCCAGAGCAACGTATCAACTCTGTGGTACTACACTGACAGTGGTAGAGAATGAAAGGGACCTGGGGGTGGTGGTGCAGGCAGATATTAAGTTCTCTGAGCAGTGCAGACGAGCTGCAAGAGTAGCTCATGGTGTATTGTCAATGATATATAGGAATTTTTCTAGCAGGGATAAGGAGGTGATTATTCCCTTGTATAAGGCAATGGTCAGGCCACACCTAGAGTACTGTATACAGGCCTGGAGGCCTCATTTCAGGAAGGATGTAGAGCTGCTGGAACGAGTACAGAGAAGGGCAACTAGATTGGTGAATAGGACAAAGGGGTTCTCTTACGAAGAAAGGCTTAAGTTTTGCAAATTACAGTGTCTGGAAACTAGGCACCAGCGGGGTGATCTGATAGAGGTGTACAAAGTCTTGAATGGTTTGAGCATGCTCAATGCTGATGGGATTCTTTCTCTAGCTCAGAAAAATCACCTGAGAGGGCATAAATTCAAATTGAGGAAAGACAGATGTAGGATAGATGTGCGGAAATTTGCCTTTAGCCAGCGGGTGGTTGGTGGGTGGAACAGACTTCCATCCCTTGTCGTGGAAGTTGATAGCCTAAATAAGTTTAAGGCTCAGCTGGACAGGTATTTCGAACGAACAGAGGGGTGAAGTGGAAGTGGTTATTTTTATTTATTTATGTTACTTTTTTTTTTTTTTTTTTTTTTTTTGGCTGATGCTGCATAAGCTTGCTTTCTTGCATCAAATGCCTCTACTAATGCTAATGCTAATGCTAATAACTTTGATATCATATATTTGGATCTTAGAAAGGCTTTTGATACATGGAAGAATGCTGAACAAATTGGAGCAGTGTGGCATTGGAGGCAAATTGCTGCTTTGGATAAAGGGATGGTTCAGTGGGAGAAGACAGAGTGGTATCCAATGAACACTGCTCATCATAGACTAATGTTATTAGTGGAGTACATCAGGGTTCGGTGTTGGGTCCATTGTTGTTTCTGTATTTATAAATCATATTCATGATGATATCTCAAACTTAATTTCCAAGTTTGCAGACGATACGAAAGATGGCAGGGTTGTTAATGACACTAATGACAGTACACTGCTGCAACAGGGTCTAGAAAAGTTGAGCAGATTGGCTGAGAGGTGGCATATGAAGTTTAACATTGACAAATGTAAAGTACTACATATGGGAAGCAGTAACTCCAGAGTAACATATCAACTCTGTGGTACTACACTGACAGTGGTAGAGAACGAAAAGGACCTGGAGGTAATTGTGCAGGCAGCTATGAAGTTTTCTGAGCAGTGCAGAGTGTCTTGGTGTCTTGTCACTGAGAGGAAAGTGGAGGACAGTGCAGACAGTGTCTTGTCACCAAAGACACTGTCTGCATGTATGTAGACACTGTATGTAGTGTAATTTAACATAATGAATTTTATTTAGTTAAATAAGGTAATTAAAATAAAAGGACAGTTAAAATAAGGGTTTATATTGATGTAACTTATTAAAGATTTTAATGATACTATTATTAGCCATATGGAGCAGGTAAACCTGAGACTTTTGCTGCCAGACCAGCCAAAAAAAAAAATTTTTCAGTTACCTTGAGAGAGAGAGAGAGAGAAAAAACAAGTGTCAGAAGTAGAAGGGAATCATCAAGAAAGAAAATAATAGTATTAGTAATAGAAGCATGTGAGGCAAAAAAGCAAGCTGATAAGCTTATGTAGCTTCACATCAAACAAAAAAAAAAAAAATTCACACACCCATTCCCTCTAAAAGTCTGTCCAGTTCCTCCTTGAATTTATTTAAGCTATCAACTTTCGCAACGATAGATGGACGTTTGTTCCAGCAATTAACCACCTGCTCGCTAAAGGCAAATTTCCACACATCTATTCTACAACTGTCTTTTCTCAATTTGAATTTATGCCCCTTAAGTTCATAATCTGAGCAACCGGAAGAATCCCTTCGGAATTCAGTGTGCTGAATCCATTCAAGCCCTTATACATCTCAGTCAGATCACCTCGCAAGTGCCTAGTCTCCAGATGCTGCAATTTGCAGAAATTAAGCCTCTCTTGGTAAGAGGACCCCGTTCCTCTTACTAATCTTGTTGTCCTTGTCTGTACACACTCAAGCAAATCTGCATCCTTCCTGAAATGAGGCCTCCAGACCTATACAGAGTACTGTGTACAGGTCTGGAGGCCTCACCAACCAACTACCTTTTAGCCAATGGGTAAATGTAAAGTAGGTTGGTGGAACAGACTCATGCTTTGTTGTGGAAGTTGATAGCCTAAATAAATTTAAGGCTGAGTTTTATAATCTTCTATCTCACCCTGGGGGAGGGGGTATGTAGTGTAATTTAACATAATGAAATTTTTTTTAGTTAAATAAAGTAAAAGGACAGTTAAAATAAGGGTTTTTATTTATGTAATTTATTAAAGATTGTAATGATATCATTATTATTATTATTATTTATGATACAAGAAAGCTTGCTTTCTTGCATCATATACCTCTACTAATGCTAATGCTAATAAAGGGCAGGTTGCTGCAATGGATAAAGGGATTGTTGAGTGGGAGATCACAGAGTGGTAATAAATAAAGAGTGGTAATAATAAATGGACACTACTCTACATGGACTAATGTTATTAGTGGATTTGTCAATGAGATCGATGAAGGTATATCCGGCTTAATGTCCAAGTTTGCATATGATACATAGGTTGGCAGGGATCTCAATGACACTAAAGACAGTATGCTACTGCAACGTCTGGAAAAGTTAGGCAGATGGGCTGAGAAGCGGCAACTGAAGTTTAACATTGACAAATGCAAAATACTGCACATGGGTAGCAGTAACCCAAGAGAAATGTATCAACTGTGTGGTACTACACTCAGGAAGGTGGAGAAGGAAAAATACCTGGTGGTAATTGTGCAGTCAGATGTGAAGTTTTCTGAGCAGTGAGGACAGGCTGCCAGAATGGGATGCCAGAGCAGGGTCAATGATTAGCATTAGCATTAGTAGAGGCATTTGATGCAAGAAAGCAAGCTTATGCAGCATCAGCCAAAAAAAAAAAAAAAAACCACTTCCACTTCACCGCTCTGTTCGTTCAAAATACCTGTCCAGCTGAGCCTTAAACTTATTTAGGCTATCAACCTCCACCACAAGGGATGGCAGTCTGTTCCACCAACCAACCACCCGCTGGCTAAAGGCAAATTTCCGCACGTCTATCCTACATCTGTCTTTCCTCAATTTGAATTTATGCCCTCTCAGGTGATTATTCTGAGCTAGAGGAAGAATCCCATCAGCATTGAGCATGCTTAAACCATTCAAGGCTTTATACACCTCTATCAGATCACCTCGCTGGTGCCTAGTCTCCAGACACTGTAATTTGCAAAACTTAAGCCTTTCTTCGTAAGAGCACCCCTTTGTTCCATTCACTAATCTTGTTGCCCTTCTCTGTACTCGTTCCAGCAGCTCTACATCCTTCTTGAAATGAGGCCTCCAGACCTGTATACAGTACTCTAGGTGTGGCCTGACCATTGCCTTATACAATGGAATAATCACCTCCTTATCCCTGCTGGAAAAATTCCTGTATATCATTGACAATACTCCATGAGCTACTCTTGCAGCCCGTCTGCACTGCTCAGAGAACTTCATATCTGCCTGCACAATCACCCCCAAGTCCCTTTCATTCTCTACCACTGTCAGTGTAGTACCACAGAGTTGATACGTTGCTCTGGGGTTGCTGTTTCCCATGTGTAGTACTTTACATTTGTCAATGTTAAACTTCATTTGCCACCTCGAAGCCCATCTGCTCAACCTTTCCAGATCCTATTGCAGCAGCATAGTGTCAGTAGTGTCCTTGACAACCCTGCCAACCTTTGTATCATCTGCAAACTTGGACATTAAGCTTGATATACCATCATCAATATCATTTATAAATACAGAAAACAATAATGGACCCAACACTGAGCCCTGAGGGACTCCTCTAATAACATTAGTCCACGATGAGCAGTGTCCATTGATTACCACTCTCTGTCTTCTCCCCCTCAACCACCCCTTTATCCATAGCAGCAATTTGCCTCCAATGTCACACTGCTCCAATTTGTGTAGCAGTCTTCCATGTGCAACAGTATCAAAAGCCTTTCTAAGATCCAAGTATATAATATCAAAGTTATTCCCTGCATCCAGTTCTTTTGTGACTGCATCATAGTATCCAATCAAGTTGGTCAGGCAAGACTTCCCCTTAACAAAACCATGCTGTGTCTGAGCTATAACTGAAGTCTTGTCTAAATGATCCTGCAGTGCTTCTTTAACCAGTGCCTCCATTAATTTTCCTGGAACAGAAGTTAAGCTCACAGGTCTATAATTACTTGTGTCAGCCTTTGATCCTCCTTTGTGAATTGGGGTGACATTTGCACATCTCCAGTCTGTGGGTACCTCCCCTGAGTCCAAGGAAGCTCTCATAATTATGGCTAAGGGTTTGCTTACTTCCTTTGCTGCCTCCTTTAATATAACTGGATAGATCCCATCCACCCTGGGTGCCTTTCTTGAGTTTATCTTCAACAGTTTCTCCTCCACTTTACTCCCAGTTATTTCAAGATTCTGTAGCTTACTGCTAGAGTTGAATACACCTCTGGCATTCCCCTTGCTGAATAACTCCTCATGTGTGAATGTCGATGCAAAATATTCATTTAGTTTGTTAGCTACCTGAGCCGGATCATCAACAGTTGACCCATCAATATCAAGTGGACCAATCTGATTCATCCCCTTCCTTCTAGAGTTTACATAAGTAAAGAACTCTTTGCTGTTTTTCTTTGCATCCCTTGCCAAGGATTTCTCGTAATCTGCCTTCGCCTGCCTAACCTCCTTTGTAACTTGGTTGCATATCAACTTGTATCTATCATAGGCTTCTGTGTCATGTGTTAATTTATATGTATCCCATGCATTTTTCTTCTCTGCCATATGCCTCATTAGTTCATCTGACATCCATTTTGGCCTAAACCTTGAACAATATTTCTTAGTTGGTATGTAAAGCCTAGTAGCTTCCAAGATAAGTTCTTTGAATGCTTCCCATTTTGAATTTGCTGTTGGTAACATCATCAGTTGGTCCCACTGTATAGAATTTAAATACTGTCTCAGTCCATCGTAGTCGCCTTTACGGAAGCAATAACCCTTCCCTTTACCCCTAATGGTAGTTACCTCTTTCAGTAAATCCCACTTCAGCACACTGTGATCACTGCCACCTAGTGGTTCATTTATCTGCAGATTCTTAATGCATGAAGAATCACTGCTGATAATCAAATCAAGAGTATTACTCCCTCTAGTTGCCTCTCGAACATGCTGATGTAGAAAACAATCATCCAATAAATCCACAAAAGCCCTGCTAGTGTGCGAGTAACCAGCCCCCAAATTCCAGTCAATATCTGGGAAATTAAAATCTCCCATTATAAGACTCTCTGATTTACTGGCCCACTCTATTTCCCTGTACAGTTCCTTATTATACTCATCAGAGTCATTAAGCCTATAGCACACTCCTACTCTCAATTTTGTTCTCCCAATGCTTATGTCACACCAAACTGACTCAACACTGCACTGTCCAGCGATGTCGACTGGCTTCACTTCCTTGGTTTTTATGTGTTTCTTAACTAATAGCATAACCCCTCCCCCCTTCCTATCCTGTCTATCCTTTCTGTAGACTTTGTACTCCCCAAATTGCAGTTCTGCATCCCTTATATCTGTGTGACACCACGTCTCTGATATCCCAACAATATCTGCCTTTGATGTTTTGAGCAATACCTCAAATTCATCAAATTTATTTACTAAACTCCTAGCATTGGTGTACACGCAAGTATACCTGCACCTGTTTCTATTCTTAGCTACCCTAACACAACCCATGTGTTTACTTGTACCGCAATGGCTCCCAGCAGTCTCTGAAATACCATGCATCTTGTTTTTCAGGCTTCTGCTCATTCTAATAGAAGCAGTGCAAGAATCTCTTTCACCTCTGCCAGTGGCTACTGTCAATCTATTGGTCTTTGTCTCCCCCCAAGCTAGCAGTTTTCCGACCCACCTAACACTGCCTCGATAGCATCAGCAAATATTCTTGCACCCTTTCTATTTAAGTGTATCCCATCCCTGTAGAAGCAATCTCTCCTGTTAACAAGTACAGTCCAGGCTGAAAAAAATTCTACCCCTTGAGCCTTGCACAATCTTTCCAGGGCCGAATTGATCGACAAGGCTCTCATCAGATATATAAGATATATCTCATGATATATAAGAATTTTGCTATCAGAGACAAATAGGTGTTTATTCCTTGGTACAGTTAACATGGTATTGTTAACAGAAGGGACTACTTCTACAGGGATGGGATACAGTTAAATAGAAAGGGTCCAAGAATATTTGCTGATGCTATCGAGGCAGTATTAGGTGGGTCGGAAAACTGCTAGCTTGGGGGGATACAAGAACTAATAGATTAACAGTAGCCACTGGCAGAGGTGAAAGTGATTCTTGCACTGCTTCTATTGGTATGAGCAGAAACCTGGAAAACAAGATACAGGATATTTCAGAGACTGCTGGGAGTCATTGCGGTACAAGTAAACACATGGGTTGTGTTAGGGTAGCTAAGAAAAAGAACAGGTGCATGTATACTTGCGTGTACACAAATGCTAGGAGTTTGGTAAATAAATTTGATGAATTTGAGGTATTGCTCAAAGAATCAAGGGCGGATATCGTTGGGATATCAGAGACATGTGTCACACAGATATAAGGAATGCAGAACTGGAATTTGGGGAGTACAACATCTACAGAAAGGATAGACAGGATAGGAAGGGAGGAGGGGTTATGCTATTAATTAAGAAACACATAAAATCCAAGAAAGTGAAGCCAGTCGACATCACTGGACAGTGCAGTGTCCAGCGATGAGGCCTCTTGCTCAGAATAATCACCTGAGAGGGCATAAATTCAAATTGAGGAAAGACAGATATAGGATAGATGTGCGGAAATTTGCCTTTAGCCAGCAGGTAGTTGGTTGGTGGAACAGACTTCCATCCCTTGTTGTGGAAGTTGATAGCCTAAATAAATTTAAGGCTCAGCTAGACAGGTATTTCGAATGAATGGAGGGGTGAAGTGGGACCTTTTATTTTTTTTTATTTTGGCTGATGCTGCATAAGCTTGTTTTCTTGCATCATATGCCTATGCTAATGTTAATAAGGCAATGATCAGGACACACCTTGACTATTGCTTACAGGTCTGGAGGCCTAATTTTAGGATGGAAGTAGAGTTGCTAGGATGAGTACAGAGAAGAGCAACAAGATTGGCGAGAGAAACAAAGGGGTGTGCTTACGAAGTGTATAAGGCCTTAAATGGTTTGAGCAGGCTCAATGCTGACAGGATATTTCCACTTGCTCAGACGAAGAACCTGAGGGAGCATAGATTCAAATTGAGGAAAGACAGTTTTAGAATAGATGTGCAGAAGTTTGCCTTTAGCCAGCATGTAGATGATTGCTGGAACAGACTTTCATCTGTTGTTTTGAAAGTTGATAGCTTAACTAAATTTAAGGCTGAACTAGACAAACATTTGGAGTGACCGGATGGGTGAAATGGAAAGGTTTTTTTTTTTTTGCTGATGCTGTATAAGCTTGCTTTCTTGCATCATATTTTTGGCTGGTGCAGCATAAGCTTCCTTGCACCATATGGCTAATAATAATAATATGCCTCAACTACTGCTAATGAATAGGCAAACACGTGCATCATACCAACGTTTCTCACTATGATGACTGGTTATCTTGCTTTTGATGTGAAAATTAACATACACCTAATGTCATTCATTTCCAATAACGATACAGAAGCGGAATTTTTTATGCTTAAATAAAATATTTTTTCTTTATTTATCAGCTTTGGGGATACTGCATCACAATCAAAAGTAAAAGATGATAGAAATAATAAACATTGGAAAAAACATGTCAAAACAGTAAAATTGGATTTATAAATATTTATATAGCTCCCCTCCCCCCCCAAAAAAAAAAATTATTCAGCTTTCGCAAAGGCATCATCATCATCATCATCAGCCATTTTCAATCCACTGCAGGATGAAGGCCTCTCCAGCAACTTTCCACTTCCTTCTGTTTTGTGCAATGGCCAAACATTTACTACCCACAAATTCATGAATGTCATCTTTCCTTCTCCGTCATTGTCTTCCAGGTTTTCTTCTAGCTTCTCTTGAGTACCATTCTTAGTCCATCTGTCATCGTGTCTTTGAGTTATATGTCCTGGCCAAGACCATTTTAGTTCTTTAGTTTTGACAAGAATGTCCTTTACTTGAGTTTGCTACCTAATTCATGTGTTTCTCTTCTTATCTAACAGTCTGATTTCCAATATAATTCGTTCCAGTCTTTGCTGTGTAGTTCTCAGCTTCTTCTATTGTTTTGGTGAGTGCCCAAGTTTCACTTCCATAAGTCATGGTGGAGAGTAAACATTGGTTAATTATTTTATGTTTCAGACAAATTGGGATGTTGCTCCTAGGTATGCGACTATATTTCCTGGAAGCTATTCATCCAAAATTTATTTTTCTCTTGCCTTTCAGCCATTTATCATTATTACAGCTAATAACTTGTTCCAGATAAGTATATGACTCCACCTTTTCAATTACTGCTCCTTCAATCATTATATCCCTTTCTGTGGCATGCTTGTTCTTCATTACTTTTGTTTTAGCCATATTCAAATTTAGTCCAAAATCTTTACTAACTCTGCAGAACTGATTAAGATTTTCCTCCAGTTCTTTGGGATCATTGCTTATGGCTTATGACCACAATATCATTGCAAATCATAATGGTGCCTGGTCTCCAGCCATTGCAATTTGCAGAACTTAAACCTCTGTTGGTAAGAGGATCCCTTCATTCCCCTCATCAATCTTGTTGCCCTTCTCTTGAGTGAAACTGAAATTTTGGTGAAAGGCTGAAAATATCTCCAAAGTTGTTTACAACTTTGGAGATATTGTCTCTTGTCAAACTTCTTTCTCAATTTTAAATTTACTACTGTCTTTGTCTAGTCTAATAAAGGAGGTAGCGTTCTCAATTTTTTTTCAAAATCATAATATATGGGGTATCTATGCCTTGTCTCTCCAGTGCCCAAAACATTGTCTTATGCTGTATGGAGCCAAATGATCATAATCCACAAATGCCAGGTATAATGGTGTTTTATATTCATTTGCTTTCTCCATTAGCTGTGATATTACATGAAGGTGATCCATAGTTGAAAATCATGTCCTAAAGCCAGCTTACTCTTTCTGTTGATTCTCATCAAGTATTAGCAGAGGCATAGGATGAAAGAAAGCAAGCTTATGCAGCATCAGCCAAAAAAAAAAACTCCCATTTCACACCACCAGCTCAGCCTTAAATTTATTTAGGCTATCAACTTCCACAACAAAAGATGGAAGTCTGTTCCACCAATCAACTACCCGCTGGCTAAAGGCAAACTTCCACACAATCTATCCTACAACTGTCTTTCCTCAATTTGAATTTATGCCCTTTCAGGAGATTATTCTGAGCGAGAGGAAGAATCCCATCAGCATTGAGCATGCTCAACCCATTCAAGGCCTTATACACCTCAGTCAGATCACCTTGCAGGTGCCTGGTCTCCAGCCATTGCAATTTGCAGAACTTAAACCTCTGTTGGTAAGAGGATCCCTTCATTCCCCTCATCAATCTTGTTGCCCTTCTCTTGAGTGAAACTGAAATTTTGGTGAAAGGCTGAAAATTTGAAGTTATGGTAAAAGAGAATAACGCAGCAGGTAAGCAAGAGAATGAAAGTAGAATTTGATAAAACAGAGTGAATGAAGATATGAACGAGACTGAAAACATGAAATACACATTAGTTTAGTTTAGTAGACTGGAGAATAACACTAACATGTTAAGTTAACAACATCAATGCATCCATTGATGTACATCCATCAATGCATCCATTGATCCACTTGTGTGCCAGGGAGGCATTGCATGCCTCCCTGGCACACAAGATATAGAGCTGAAACTGCACCCCCATTGAAAAATAATAGAAAGTTGTGGGGCCTGAGGAAGCAGTGCAGTGAGAATGAAATAGTATAAGTAAAAAAAATGCTAGTAAGAATGAATGGAAGTATGAGTGAGAAAGAACATATTCGGTCATTTATCATACTAGGCTGAATGTGCCGAGTCTCATCCGATCACCGAAATTAAACAGCGCTAGGTGTGGTAATTGGGAAGGTGACCACCTGGGTGTAGTTCACTACTAATCTCAGGGGCTCACATCTGGCAAGTATGGCCTTAGCATATGCAGGGTCCTGAGCTGGATATCATCATTCAGATAGCTAACAAACTAAATGAGCATTTTGCATCTACATTCACACATGAGTGAATGCCAGAAGTTTATCAAACTGTAATAGGGTGCTAATGGTTTTGTATTAACTGAGAGCAAAGTGGAGGAGAAATTGTTGAAGTTAAAAATACGAAAGGCTCCTTGGGTGGATGGGATCTATCCAGATATATTAAAGGAAGAAAGAAAGTGGCAAAGGAACTAAGTAAACACTTGTATATATGTGTTTGCTTAGTTCCTTTGATTATGAGATCATCCTTGGATTCAGGAGAAATCCCAACTGATTGGAGATGTACAAATGTATCCCCAATTCACAAAGGGGGATCGAAGGGTGACAAGTAATTAGAGACCCGTTAGTTTAACTCCAGTACTGGGTAAAATAATGGAGTCACTGGTTAAAGATGCATTGCAGGATCATCTATACAAGACTGCAGCAATAATATAGACAGAGCATGGGTTTGTTAAGGGAAAGTCTTGTCTGACAAATTTGACTGGATACTATGATGTGATTACAAAAGAACTGGATGCAAAAAATAATAATTTTGATATCATATACTTGGATTTCAGGAAAGCTTTTGACAATGTTGCACATGGAAGACTACTGTACAAATTGGAGAAGAATGGTATTAAGAGTAAGTTGCTATAATGGATAAAAGAGTGGTTGAATGGGAGAAGACAGAGAGTGGTAATCAATGGACGCCAATTCCACTGCTCTTCATGGAATTGGCGTCCATTGATTCCACTGCTCTTCGTGGAATGAAAGTAGAATTTGATAAAATTCTACTTTCATTCCAGGATCCGTTCCAGAGATCCTGTAGGACTCCACTAATGTTATTAGTCGAGTCCCACAGTTTGGTGTTGGACCCACTGTTGTTTTATATACAGGCAGTTCCCGCTTTACGAGTGTTTTTTTTTTTTTTTTTCCCCAAGAATCAAGTATCAACAAAATCAAAAATATGAAGATTAAGTGTAAAAAATGAATGTTAAACTTTCATAAATCCTACATTTCAAACCACACGCATAGCTATACAATATAGTGCACCCCGCCTTACAATATTAATCCATTCCAGAGATCCATTCCATCGTATCATGAAAATATCGTAATGTGAACCCAATAACACATTGTTTTTTAGTTATTCGTTCCAAGACCTCAGAAGCTGAAATTTTTGCTGTATAAGTAAGCTCTCTAAAAAGTCATTTTGTAATGTAAATTATATTTATATTATATTAGTTACCAATTCAAATCATTAAACACACTACACTTTCATTGTTATCATATGTTCTGTTATAAAAACCAATTTTGAACGGGTTTGGGATATTTTTCTGAAACACATTTCCGGAAGTCACGACGACCATTAAACAATAAAAACAATTTGCACTTTCCAGTTTATTGTACTTTTCTGTTAGGGCAATCAATTATAAACGGGGAGTAAACTCAATGTTATTGCATTTGTGAAAATACCGATAGCTGGAATTGTGTGCGTCTTTAGATTATTATGATGAAATGTGTTTCCCCTTAACTACAATCTTCTATCATATAAAAAAAACAAATTTTCGGAATCTGCTCTTCATTCATTTTTTTTTTTTTTTTTAAAGCTTTGTAAACTTGTCACTCTTCGCAAATTGTGTTAGTTGCAATCTCACTAGCACATATCTTGTTAGTTGCGATTTCTGCATGCCATTAAAAAATGCTTATACATGCTATCATAAAATTTATAAAGAAAGGAGAAGAGATTATATGGGAAACAAATGCCTCTTGAAGCATTTCTGAAGAAGACAGACTCCTTGAGCAACAAACCAATAACGAGTGCTGACCAACAATGAGTGATCAACGAGAGTGCATTTAGTCGATAATGAAGAATAAACACTCTTTAACATTTGTTAAATCATAAATAATTTCTTAAAACTTTACTTGATTTTACAGGCTATGTTTTCATTTCTTTGGATAAATCAATCATTTTTTAAACAAACTAATTAGCTAACTAATTTCATTGTTGAGAATGTAACACATGTTTTTAACATTATGTCTATGGGAATAAATTCCCGTTTTACGAGTTTTTGCTTTACGAGCACCCTAGGAACGAATTAACTTGTTAAGTCAGGAACTACCTGTATTTATCAATGTTATTGATATTGCTGAAGGAATATCAGGCTTAGTGTCGAAGTTTGCAGATGATACAAAGGTTGGCAGGATTGTTAATGACAATATGTTAATGACAATTGTCTTATATTGGGAGATTTTAATTTCCCAGATATTGACTGGAATTTGGGGGCTGGATACTCACACACTAGCAAGGCTTTTGTGGATTTATTGGATGATTGTTTTCAACATCAGCATGTTTGGGAGGCAACTAGAGGGAGTAATACTCTTGATTTGATTATCAGCAGTGATTCTTCATGCATTAAGAATCTGCAGATAAATGAACCACTAGGTGGCAGTGATCACAGTGTGCTGAAGTGGGATTTACTCAAAGAGGTAACTACCATTAGGGGTAAAGGGAAGGGTTATTGCTTCCGTAAAGGCGACTACGATGGACTGAGACAGTATTTAAATTCTATACAGTGGGACCAACTGATGATGTTACCAACAGCAAATTCAAAATGGGAAGCATTCAAAGAACTTATCTTGGAAGCTACTAGGCTTTACATACCAACTAAGAAATATTGTTCAAGGTTTAGGCCAAAATGGATGTCAGATGAACTAATGAGGCATATGGCAGAGAAGAAAAATTCATGGGATACTTACAAATTAACACATGACACAGAAGCCTATGATAGATACAAGTTGATATGCAACCAAGTTACAAAGGAGGTTAGGCAGGCGAAGGCAGATTACGAGAAATCCTTGGCAAGGGATGCAAAGAAAAACAGCAAAGAGTTCTTTACTTATGTAAACTCTAGAAGGAAAGGGATGAATCAGATTGGTCCACTTGATATTGATGGGTCAAGTGTTGATGATCCTGCTCAGGTAGCTAACAAACTAAATGAATATTTTGCATCGACATGCACACATGAGGAGTTATTCGGCGAGGGGAATGCCAGAGGTGTATTCAACTCTAGCAGTAAGTTACAGAATCTTGAAATAACTGGGAGTAAAGTGGAGGAGAAACTGTTGAAGATAAACACAAGAAAGGCACCCGGGGTGGATGGGATCTATCCAGTTATATTAAAGGAGGCAGCAAAGGAAGTAAGCAATCCCTTAGCCATAATTATGAGAGCTTCCTTGGACTCAGGGGAGGTACCCATAGACTGGAAATGTGCAAATGTGACCCCAATTCACAAAGGAGGATCAAAGGCTGACACAAGTAATTATAGACCTGTGAGCTTAACTTCTGTTCCAGGAAAATTAATGGAGGCACTGGTTAAAGAAGCACTGCAGGATCATTTAGACAAGACTTCAGTTATAGCTCAGACACAGCATGGTTTTGTTAAGGGGAAGTCTTGCCTGACCAACTTGATTGGATACTATGATGCAGTCACAAAAGAACTGGATGCAGGGAATAACTTTGATATTATATACTTGGATCTTAGAAAGGCTTTTGATACTGTTGCACATGGAAGACTGCTACACAAATTGGAGCAGTGTGACATTGGAGGCAAATTGCTGCTATGGATAAAGGGGTGGTTGAGGGGGAGAAGATAGAGAGAGTGGTAATCAATGGACACTGCTCATCGTGGACTGATGTTATTAGTGGAGTCCCTCAGGGCTCAGTGTTGGGTCCATTATTGTTTTCTGTATTTATAAATGATATTGATGATGGTATATCGGGATTAATGTCCAAGTTTGCAGACGATACAAAGGTTGGCAGGGTTGTCAAGGACACTACTGACACTATGCTGCTGCAACAGGATATGGAAAGGTTGAGCAGATGGGCTGAGAGGTGGCAAATGAAGTTTAACATTGACAAATGTAAAGTACTACACATGGGAAACAGCAACCCCAGAGCAACGTATCAACACTGTGGTACAACACTGACAGTGGTAGAGAATGAAAGGGACTTGGGGGTGGTTGTGCAGGCAGATATGAAGTTCTCTGAGCAGTGCAGATGGGCTGCAAGAGTAGCTCATGGAGTATTGTCAATGATATACAGGAATTTTTCCAGCAGGGATAAGGAGGTGATTATTCCATTGTATAAGGCGATGGTCAGGCCACACCTAGAGTACTGTATACAGGTCTGGAGGCCTCATTTCAAGAAGGATGTAGAGCTGCTGGAACGAGTACAGAGAAGGGCAACAAGATTAGTGAATGGAACAAAGGGGTGCTCTTACGAAGAAAGGCTTAAGTTTTGCAAATTACAGTGTCTGGAGACTAGGCACCAGCGAGGTGATCTGATAGAGGTGTATAAAGCCTTGAATGGTTTAAGCATGCTCAATGCTGATGGGATTCTTCCTCTAGCTCAGAATAATCACCTGAGAGGGCATAAATTCAAATTGAGGAAAGACAGATGTAGGATAGACGTGCGGAAATTTGCCTTTAGCCAGCGGGTGGTTGGTTGGTGGAACAGACTTCCATCCCTTGTGGTGGAGGTTGATAGCCTAAATAAGTTTAAGGCTCAGCTGGACAGGTATTTTGAACGAACAGAGCGGTGAAGTGGAAGTGGTTTTTTTTTTTTTTTTTGGCTGATGCTGCATAAGCTTGCTTTCTTGCATCAAATGCCTCTACTAATGCTAATGCTAATAATGGCAGCGTGCAACTGCAACAGGATCTAGAAAATTTGGGCAGATGGACTGAGAAGTGGCAACTGAAATTTAACATTGACAAATGCAAAGTACTGCATATAAATAGAAGTAACCCCAGAGTAACGTACCAACTGTGTGGTACTGCACTTAGGGTGGTAGAAAATGAAAAATACCTAGGAGTAACTGTGCAGTCAGATACAAAGTTTTCTGAGTAATGCAGACAGGCTGCAGAGCAGGTCATGGGGTCTTGTCAATGATAAACAGGAATTTTACTAGCAGGGAAAAGGAGATGATTATCCCTTTGGCAATGGACAGGCCATGCCTTGAGTTTAGGGTCTAGAGGCCTCATTTTAGGAAGGATGTAGATTTGCTTGAGCGTGTACGAAGGACAACAAGATTGATGAGAGGAACAATGGGGTCCTCTTACCAAGAGAGGCTTAAGTTCTGCAAATTGCACCGTCTGGAGCACCTGCAAGGTGATCTGACTGAGATGTATAAGGCCTTGAATGGATTCAGCACGCTGAATTCCGATGAGATTCTTCCGCTTGCTCAGATTATGAACTTAAGGGGACATAAATTCAAATTGAGAAAAGACAGTTGTAGAATAGATGTGTGGAAATTTGCCTTTAGCAAGTAGGTGGTTAATTGCTGAAACAAACTTCCATCTGTCATTGTGGAAACTGATAGCTTCAAGGAGGAACTGGACAAACGTTTAGAGGGTATGGTTGTGCGAATTTTTTTTTTTGTTTGGCTGATGCTACATAAGCTCATAAGCTTGCTTTCTTGCATCACATGCCTCTATTACTAATACTTTTCTTCTCTTTTTTGATGATTCTCTTCTACTTCTGACTCTTGTTTTCTCACTCTCCTTCTCAGGGTAGCTCAATTTTTTTTTTGGCTGGTGCAGCAAAAGCCTCAGGTTTACCTGCACCATATGGCTAATAATAATAATAATATCATTACAATCTTTAATAAGTTACACAAATACAAACTCTTATTTTAATTGTCCTTTTACTTTAATTATCTTATTTAACTAAATAAATTTCATTATGTTAAATTTCACTACATACCATTGGATCTCCCCCCCCCCCCCAGTGTGAGATAGAAGATTAGCATTAGCAGAGGTATGCAAGAAAGCAAACTCATGCAGCATCAGCCAAAAAAAAAAAAAAAAAAACAAGAAAAAAAAACCTGCTCCCATTTCACCCCTCCGTTCGTTCCAAATACCTGTCCAGTTCAGTCTTAAATTTATTTAGGCTATCAACTTCCAGAACAAAAGATGGAAGTCTGTTCCACCAATCAACTACCCACTGGCTAAGAAGAATAATCCCATGAGCACTGAGCATGCTCAAACCATTCAAGACTTTATAAACTCAATCAGATCACCTCGCAGGTGCCTAGTCTCCAGACACTGTAAACTGCAAAACTTAAGCCTTTCTTTGTAAGAGCAACCCTTCATTCCATTCACTAATCTTCTCTGCACTCGTTCCAACAGCTCTACATCCTTCTTAAAATGAGGCCCCCAGATATATACAGTACTCAAGGTGTGGCCTTACCATTGCCTCATACAAGGGGATAATCACGTTCTTATCCCTGCTAGAAAAATTCCTGTATATATGGAGTGGCCAACAAGTTGATCGTGGCTTTTATTTTGGTCAATGACGACGAATTTTAAATATATATAAAAAATTGATTAGTCAAAATTTAAATATTATTATTATTATTATGCGTCCACTGCATAAGCTTATTACAAATCTGCCGAACCATATGATTACTCTTGTAGCCACGCAGCCGCTAGGCTTGTCTAGTAAAAATTCACGCAGTTACATTGTGTTGAGCATCGTGTATGTGTCGAATTCTTATTTAGCTTACTTAATATTAATAACTGGACAATACTTATACGTTAATTTAATACCCGTTGATTTAAAATGAATACTACAAAAAGAGTAAAACGCATTATTTTCATCAATACTTTTTTGTAATGTTGTTGTTTGATTTGCAATGCTTCCATGGCTATACCCAAAAAAGGAAGTTTAGAAAGGCACTTCAACGCATTCCAGGGTAAATACCAATCAGATTTTCTGCCTAACAGTGACCTTAGAAAAAATAATTTAAAAGAATTTAAATCAATATTATTCGCACAACAGAATTTCTTCATTTACAATCTAATGCAGCAACAGCAGCATCATTTGAAGTGAGCAGTCTTGCAAAAAAATGCAAACCATTTTCTGATGATCAATTCATCAAAGACACATTTTTAGAAATAACATATTTTCTTTTTGAAAACGTCAAGAACAAAAATGAAATTAAGAGTGCTCTTCAAGTCCTGCAATTATCTCAAAATACTGTGATGCGATGCATCGAAAAAATTAGTAAAAGTGTGAGGGAACAATTGTGTGCTCATATTGCTAATTGTATGTCCTTTTCTTTACAACTGGATGAATCTACAGACGTCAGTGATACAGCTCAATTGATCGTTTTTATTCATATGGTGTTTAAAGATTCTGCCACTAGAGAAGAACTGCTGGGTATGGTTTTGTTAAAAGAAAGAACTAGATGTCTTGGTATATTTAAAGCATTCAAAAATTTTATTGAAAATCTTAAATTACCACTATTTAAGCTCGTATGAAGCTAAAGCAATGACGGACATTTTAACGGATTCATCGCATTATGCCAAATGAATTCCTGGATTTTTTGAGTTACCACTGTATCATCCACCATCAAGTGTTAGCTAGCAACAGATTAAATACTAAAAGTGTTATGGACATAACTTTAAATATCGTGAATTCCATCAGAGAACACAATCTCTTCAAAGGAGACTTTTCAAAATGGAACTCAATGAAAATGAACCAGATCTGATATTACACACAGATGTTAGGTGGATGAGTCAGAGCACGTTTCTACAGATTTCGAAATTTGCTGAATGAAATTATAAAATTTGTTGATCAAAGGGGAGATGATTATCAGCAGCTACAAGATACGAAGTGGTTATGTGATTTGGCTTTTTTGGCAGATTTCACTAGTAAATTAAGTGATCTGAATTTGGAATTACAAGGGGAAAATAAAAATAAGTAAAAGACATGATTAGTAGTATTTAATTTTTTTTTTTTTTTTTTTTTATGAAAACCCCAAACACGAAAGGTATCAAAACCTATAGTACTTAGTACTGTGCATGGGTTGAAGGAGAAGTATTTGGGGGGGTGGGGGGGATGCCGGAAACTTTGCTCTAGAGACTAAACATTCTGCATATAAATATCGATTTTCACAATGGCTAAAGTTCTCAAAGAAAAAAAAAAAATTCTATCATTTTGCAAATATCAAGATCATTTGCAAAAATATTCTGTTTTTGAATTTAATAGTGAGAAATATATTTCTGAAATTGAGAAAGTTGCTGATGATTTTAAAACCAGATTCAGTGATTCTAAAACAACTGAAGACATTGTTCAATATATTTAATATTGACTTATATACGAAACAAATTGCAAAAAAAAATCTCAGATTTTTTACATGCAGAAAATACTACTTGAAAATGAAATTATTACATTGCAAAACGATAACTTCTTAAAAGCCAGATCATTGGAAAAAGACTTTTGGAAAAATGTTTGCCGAGAAAAGTACTCAAATGTAAAAAAATTAATTGAACTTTTAAATTCCTGTTTTGGTTCACATCTCTATATGAATCGGCCTTTTCATATTTGAAACAAACAAAAACAAAGAATCACTCTACTCTTAAGGACTTGCATACAGAAGATTCTTATCACAATTTTGAAAACTATATCCCCAATTTTGAAAACTTTGCAAATGACATGAAGACACAAACTTCACATAAATTAAAAATTTATGTGTGTGAATTTAAAATAAGAATTCTGAATTGTATTTAATTTTAAAATTTATAAACATTTTTCAGTATGTGTTGATTAACTTTTTTAACCATGTGCAATGAAATTTTTAAGATGGTAGATCGCGACACATTTTGAAGAAAAAAAGTAAATCGCATTATAAATTAAGTTGGTCACCCTGCTGTATATCAATGACAAAACACCATGAGCTACTCTTGCAGACCGTCTGCACTGCTCAGAAAACTTCTTATCTGCCTACAATTACCCCCAGGTTCTTTTCATTCTCTACCACTGTCAGTGTAGTAGCACAGAGTTGATACGTTACTACTTACCATATGTAGTACTTTACATTTGTCAATGTTAAACTTCATTTGCCACCTCTCAGCCCATCAGCTCAACTTTTCTACATGCAGCCGTACTGTCAGTGTCCTTAACAACCCTTCCAACCTTCGTATCGCCTGCAAACTTGGACATTAAGCCTGATATACCATCATCAATATTATTTATAAATACAGAAAACAACAATGGACCCAACACTGAACCCTGAGGGACTCCACTAATAACATTAGTCCACGAAGAGCAGTGTCCATTGATTACCACTCTGTCTTCTCCCACTCAACCATCCCTTTATCCATAGCAACCATCACTTTATCCATATTGGAGGCAAATTGCCTCCAATGCCACACTACTCCCATCTGTGCAGCAGTCTTGCATGTGCAACAGTATCAAAAGCCTTTCTAAAATCCAAATACAGGCGGCCATCATTAATCCGGTTCCACCGCTAATTCGGACATAATTTCCGCGAACGTAATTTTAAATTTCCCGGGTTGGCGCACCAACCTGCCGCTACTGTTTTGGTGCCATTGGTTGCAACATCAGCTGTTGGTGCGAACCCGTAAACACTTAAGCCATTCCCACTTGTTTTTCTGCATTTATTATTATAACCTGCTCACATTTAGCCTCAGCCATGGTTCCAATGCATAAAGGAAGTGCCTCTCAGGAATGTTGTTGTTTGTTATTTGGTTTTTAGGAGCATTGGCAACTAAAGCCATATTGCTCCGGGGATATGCGGTGGTCATTCCCTGACCTTTCCGCAACCTTCGTATTTGGTGGTCACAGGCTCAAACCTCGGTCTAATCAAGAAGCGTATGCTACGCACTGCTGCTCTTGCCCACCTAGCTACAGAGGCACTGCCTCTCAGGGTGGAAAGCATAAACATCATCCATTTTCCATAACAGATAAAGTTGAACTTCTGAAAAAACTCGAAAGCGGTGTGTCTGTGAGAAGTTTAACTCTGCTTAATCGTAAATTCTAGAAATTTCTCTGAGTTCCTCTTATTTTATTAATTTTCTTTTAGCCATTCCTTTTTAGATTTTTTTTTTTTTTTTTTTTTCACAAAAAACAAAATCTTCACTAGCACAAACTTGCGGAAAAACAACACAATATGATGGATAATACATTGCACTAACAAACTTATTTTCATAAAATTTCTAACAATACTGACAAACTTACTGCAATGTTTGAAAGTTTTATCATAATTAGTTTATTGCACGCACATATATGAATTAGAACAAAATACATTTATTCTAATTCATTAATGTTTACAAAATATTATTGTTTCCCATATAGATGATATGGCACCACTTGCGCTTGAAACAGAACTTCATTTAGCAATGTTGCCTTTCTTATCAGCGATGACTCATCGCGCTGACTGCTGTACATTCTGGTCATTCTCCCCAGTGCAATCGGTTTCCAGTGCTTTTTTCCTTTAAAACTTAATCTTCAATCAATCTGTGCATTTCATTTTTAATTTTACTAATAACCCAATTATGTCAAGAAATAAGAAAAGAGATTTAAGGAAGAAAAGAGTATTCAATGAAGAATGGGAATTGCAGCATTAGGGTGTTTCAGTGAACGATAAAATGTGTTTTCTCTATGATGCCATATTGGCAACAATAAAGAAATACGATGCATATCAGCATTATGCAACTCATAAGGACAACAAATATGCTAAACTAGGAGAACCTCGAAAATCTGCACTTAAGAAAATGAAAGATGGAAAGCAGCAGAATGGAAAGCTTCCAAGTATTCAAAACTACATCAGGATAAGGGACTGACATCACTGAAGCAACATATAAAGCAGCATATATACTTGGAAGAAGAGGTAAGCCATTCGTTGTTGTTATTTGGTTTTTAGGAGCATTAGCAACTAAGGCCATATTGCTCCGGGATATGCGGTGGTCATTCCTTGACCTTTCCGCATACTCTGTATTTGGTGGTGACGGGCTCGAACCCCGGTCTAATCAAGAAGCATGTGCTACGCACTGCTGCTCCTTCCCACCTGGCTACAGAGGCGCCTGTAAGCCATTCAGCGATGTGGAAATCATAAAAGAATGCATTGTTACAGTTGTGGGATGTTTAGATTCAGCTAAGGTTAAGAAGTACAAACAACTACCTCTCTCAAGGAGAACCATTTTCTAACAGAATCTCAGTTATCGGGTCATTCAACCACTGCTCATCTCAGTTGCCCAAATTATTCGATGTATGATTCCTTTCGCCTCAAAGGTGGTACTTGTGCATTTGTCCGTTCCAATATTCCCTGTCAGAGACTTCGTAATTTGGAATCTCCTCTTTTCGATTTTCACTGGCTTAAAATCTCTCTACCCCATTGTGTCAAATTCATCTGTTGTCTCTACCGTTCTCCCAACTCCACTAATCACTTGGAGCTCTTTGACTTTCTCCAGTCCAACTTTCCTAACAATGAGGTAATTTTCCTTGGTGATTTTAATGTCCACAATTCCAGCTGGCTTCCGTTGTCTGGTCAACACCAACCCAGCTGGTAGAGATACTGAGGCTTTTGCAATTACTAATGATCTTGCACAGATTGTTCATTTACCTACAAGAATACCAGACAATCCTAACCATGCAGACAACAATCTTGATCTTTTTCTCACAAACAACACTTCAAAGTACACGATCGAAGCGAGTGGTCCATTAGGCACCTCATATTGTCTATTCTCCAATGGAGCCTATATCTCATGGCTATTCCAACCTCATATTGTTTGGCATTACAAGAATGCAAAATGGGATGACCTGCAAGATTTCTTTTCTTCTTTTCCTTGGTCGGATTACTGTTTTAAAACTTCTGATGTCAACGTTCACAATATTAAATTAATACACCAACCGTTTAAATTAACATAGTTTAATATTTACAAAAATAATGGATATTATAAAATAATCTATTTACAATGACTGACTTACTATACATTATAATAAAATAAAATGCAATAAAATATAAATACCTAAAAGCATTAAAACTGTGCAATTGTAGCTTTCGGGGGCGCCTGCCTTCTTTCTCAACAACACAGCACATTAAGCAACACATATTTAAGTATCATGTTCATGGCACACGTGATTGACGAGGCACATGAGCAGCATATTCTTCATGTGTACCAGAACCAGAAGCGGCTCAGAGGCGTGGAAGGCAGAAACGCTCATCTTTTACGAGGTTTACAGCCTCAAAAAAGGGGGTGAAGCCGAACACCCCTATTAGTAGAGGCATTTGATGCAAGAAAGCAAGCTTATGCAGCATCAGCCAAAAAAAAAAAAAAAAAAACTTCCAATTCACCCCTCTGTTCGTTCAAAATACCTGTCTAGCTGAGCCTTAAACTTATTTAGGCTATCAACTTCACGACAAAGGATGGAAGTCTGTTCCACCAACAAACCACCCGCTGGCTAAAGGCAAATTTCTGCACGTCAATCCTACATCTGTCTTTCCTCAATTTGAATTTATGCCCTCTCAGGTGATTATTCTGAGCGAGAGGAAGAATCCCATCAGCATTGAGCATGCTCAAACCATTCAAGGCATTATACACCTCTATCAGATCACCTCGCTGGTGCCTAGTCTCAAGACACTGTAATTTGCAAAACTTAAGCCTTGCTTCGTAAGAGCACCCCTTTGTTCCATTCACTAATCTTGTTGCCCTTCTCTGCACTCGTTCCAGCAGCTCTACATCCTACTTGAAATGAGGCCTCCAGACCTGTATACAGTACTCTAGGTGTGGCCTGACCATTGCCTTATACAAGGAAATAATCACCTCCTTATCCCTGTTAGAAAAATTCCTATATATCATTGACAATACACCATGAGCTACTCTTGCAGCCCGTCTGCACTGCTCAGAGAACTTCATATCTGCCTGCACAACCACCCCCAGGTCCCTTTCATTCTCTACCACTGTCAGTGTAGTACCAAAGAGTTGATACGTTGCTCTGGGGTTGCTGTTTCCCATGTGTAGTACTTTACATTTGTCAATGTTAAACTTCATTTGCCACCTCTCAACCCATTTGCTCAACCTTTCCAGATCCTGTTGCAGCAGCAGCATAGGGTCAGTAGTGTCCTTGACAACCCTGCCTACCTTTGTATCGTCTGCAAACTTTGACATTAAGCTTTATATACCCTGATCAATATCATTTATGAATACAGAAAACAATAATGGACCCAACACTGAGCCCTGAGGGACTCCACTAATAACATTAGTCCACGACGAGCAGTGTCCATTGATTACTACTCTGTCTTCTCCCCCTCAGCCACCCCTTTATCCACAGCAGCAATTTGCCTCCAATGCCACACTGCTACAATTTGTGCAGCAGTCTTCCATGTGCAACAGTATCAAAAGTCTTTCTAAGATCCAAGTATATAATATCAAAGTTATTCCCTGCATCCAGTTCCTTTGTGACTGCATCATAGTATCCAATCAAATTGGTCAGGCAAGACTTCCCTTTAACAAAACCATGCTGTGTCCGAGCTATAGCTGAAGTCTTGTCTAAATGATCCTGCAGTGCTTCTTTAACTAGTGCCTCCATTAATTTTCCTGGAACAGAAGTTAAACTCACAGGTCTATAATTATTTGGGTCAGCCTTTGATCCTCCTTTGTGAATTGGGGTCACATTTGCACATCTCCAGTCTGTGGGTACCTCCCCTGAGTCCAAGGAAGCTCTCATAATTATGGCTAAGGGTTTGCTTACTTCCTTTGGTGCCTCCTTTAATATAACTGGATAGATCCCATACACCCCGGGTGCCTTTCTTGTGTTTATCTTCAACAATTTCTCCTCCACTTTACTCTCAGTTATTACAAGATTCTCTAGCTTACTGCTAGAGTTGTTGAATACACCTCTGGCATTCCCCTCGCTGAATAACTCCTCATGTGTGAATGTCGATGCAAAGTATTCATTTAGTTTGTTAGCTACCTGAGCAGGATCATCAACAGTTGACCCATCGATATCAAGTGGACCAATCTGATTCATCCCCTTCCGTCTAGAGTTTACATAAGTAAAGAACTCTTTGCTGTTTTTCTTTGCATCCCTTGCCAAAGATTTTTCGTAATCTGCCTTCGCCTGCCTAACCTCCTTTGTAACTTGGTTACAGAGGTAACCAAGTTACAAAGGGGTAGAATTTTTTTCAGCCTGGACTGTACTTGTTAACAGGAGAGATTGCTTCTACAGGGATGGGATACACTTAAATAGAAAGGGTGCAAGAATATTTGCTGATGCTATCGAGGCAGTGTTAGGTGGGTCGGAAAACTGCTAGCTTGGGGGGAGACAAAGACCAATAGATTGACAGTAGCCACTGGCAGAGGTGAAAGAGATTCTTGCACTGCTTCTATTAGAATGAGCAGAAGCCTGAAAAACAAGATGCATGGTATTTCAGAGACTGCTGGGAGCCATTGCGGTACAAATAAACACATGGGTTGTGTTAGGGTAGCTAAGAATAGAAACAGGTGCAGGTATACTTGCGTGTACACCAATGCTAGGAGTTTAGTAAATAAATTTGATGAATTTGAGGTATTGCTCAAAACATCAAAGGCAGATATTGTTGGGATATCAGAGACGTGGTGTCACACAGATATAAGGGATGCAGAACTGCAATTTGCGGAGTACAACGTCTACAGAAAGGATAGACAGGATAGGAAGGGGGGGAGGGGTTATGCTATTAGTTAAGAAACACATAAAAACCAAGGAAGTGAAGCCAGTCGACATCGCTGGACAGTGCAGTGTTGAGTCAGTTTGGTGTGACATAAGCATTGGGAGATCAAAATTGAGAGTAGGAGTGTGCTATAGGCCTAATGACTCTGATGAGTATAATAAGGAACTGTACAGGGAAATAGAGTGGGCCAGTAAATCAGAGAGTCTTATAATGGGAGATTTTAATTTCCCAGATATTGACTGGAATTTGGGGGCTGGTTACTCACACACTAGCAGGGCTTTTGTGGATTTATTGGATGATTGTTTTCTACATCAGCATGTTCAGGAGGCAACTAGAGGGAGTAATACTCTTGATTTGATTATCAGCAGTGATTCTTCATGCATTAAGAATCTGCAGATAAATGAACCACTAGGTGGCAGTGATCACAGTGTGCTGAAGTGGGATTTACTGAAAGAGGTAACTACCATTAGGGGTAAAGGGAAGGGTTATTGCTTCCGTAAAGGCGACTACGATGGACTGAGACAGTATTTAAATTCTATACAGTGGGACCAACTGATGATGTTACCAACAGCAAATTCAAAATGGGAAGCATTCAAAGAACATATCTTGGAAGCTACTAGGCTTTACATACCAACTAAGAAATATTGTTCAAGGTTTAGGCTAAAATGGATGTCAGATGAACTAATGAGGCATATGGCAGAGAAGAAAAATGCATGGGATACTTACAAATTAACACATGACACAGAAGCCTATGACAGATACAAGTTGATATGCAACCAAGTTACAAAGGAGGTTAGGCAGGCAAAGGCAGATTACGAGAAATCCTTGGCAAGGGATGCAAAGAAAAACAGCAAAGAGTTCTTTATTTATGTAAACTCTAGAAGGAAGGGGATGAATCAGATTGGTCCACTTGAGATCGATGGGTCAACTGTTGATGACCCTGCTCGGGTAGCTAACAAACTAAATGAATATTTTGCATCAACATTCACACATGAGGAGTTATTCAGCAAGGGGAATGCCAGAGGTGTATTCAACTCTAGCAGTAAGCTACAGAATCTTGAAATAACTGGGAGTAAAGTGGAGGAGAAACTGTTGAAGATAAACACAAGAAAGGCACCCGGGGTGGATGTGATCTATCCAGTTATATTAAAGGAGGCAGCAAAGGAAGTAAGCAAACCCTTAGCCATAATTATGAGAGCTTCCTTGGACTCAGGGGAGGTACCCATAGACTGGAAATGTGCAAATGTGACCCCAATTCACAAAGGAGGATCAAAGGCTGACACAAGTAACTATAGACCTGTGAGCATAACTTCTGTTCCAGGAAAATTAATGGAGGCACTGGTTAAAGAAGCACTGCAGGATCATTTAGACAAGACTTCAGTTATAGCTCAGACACAGCATGGTTTTGTTAAGGGGAAGTCTTGCCTGACCAACTTGATTGGATACTATGATGCAGTCACAAAAGAACTGGATTCAGGTAATAACTTTGATATTATATACTTGGATCTTAGAAAGGCTTTTGATACTGTTGCACATGGAAGACTGCTACACAAATTGGAGCAGTGTGACATTGGAGGCAAATTGCTGCTATGGATAAAGGGGTGGTTGAGTGGGAGAAGACAGAGTGGTAATCAATGGACACTGCTCATCGTGGACTAATGTTATTAGTGGAGTCCCTCAGGGCTCAGTGTTGGGTCCATTATTGTTTTCTGTATTTATAAATGATATTGATGATGGTATATCAAGCTTAATGTCCAAGTTTGCAGATGATACAAAGGTTGGCAGGGTTGTCAAGGACACTACTGACACTACACTGCTGCAACAGGATCTGGAAAGGTTGAGCAGATGGGCTGAGAGGTGGCAAATGAAGTTTAACATTGACAAATGTAAAGTACTACACATGGGAAACAGCAACCCCAGGGCAACGTATCAACTCTGTGGTACTACACTGACAGTGGTAGAGAATGAAAGGGACTTGGGGGTGATTGTGCAGGCAGATATGAAGTTCTCTGAGCAGTGCAGACGGGCTGCAAGAGTAGCTCATCGAGTATTGTCAATGATATACAGGAATTTTTCCAGCAGGGATAAGGAGGTGATTATTCCATTGTATAAGGCAATGGTCAGGCCACACCTAGAGTACTGTATACAGGTCTGGAGGCCTCATTTCAAGAAGGATGTAGAGCTGCTGGAACGAGTACAGAGAAGGGCAACAAGATTAGTGAACGGAACAAAGGGGTGCTCTTACGAAGAAAGGCTTAAGTTTTGCAAATTACAGTGTCTGGAGACTAGGCACCAGCGAGGTGATCTGATAGAGGTGTATAAAGCCTTGAATGGTTTAAGCATGCTCAATGCTGATGGGATTCTTCCTCTAGCTCAGAAAAATCACCTGAGAGGGCATAAATTCAAATTGAGGAAAGACAGATGTAGGATAGACGTGCGGAAATTTGCCTTTAGCCAGCGGGTGGTTGGTTGGTGGAACAGACTGCCATCCCTTGTGGTGGAGGTTGATAGCCTAAATAAGTTTAAGGCTCAGCTGGACAGGTATTTTGAACGAACAGAGAGGTGAAGTGGAAGTGGGTTTTTTTTTTTTTTTTTTTGGCTGATGCTGCATAAGCTTGCTTTCTTGCATCAAATGCCTCTACTAATGCTAATGCTAAATGCTAATACAGATCAACTTGTATCTATCACAGGCTTCTGTGTCATGTGTTAATTTGTATGTATCCCATGCATGTTTCTTCTCTGCCATGTGCCTCATCAGTTCAACTGACATCCATTTAGGCCTAAACCTTGAACAATATTTCTTAGTTGGTATGTAAAGCCTAGTAGCTTCCAAGATAAGTTCTTTGAATGCTTCCCATTTTGCATTTGCTTTTGGTAACATCATCAGTTGGTCCCACTGTATAGAATTTAAATACTGTCTCAGTCCATCGTAGTCGCTTCTACGAAAGCAATAACCCTTCCCTTTACCCCTAATGGTAGTTACCTCTTTGAGTAAATCCCACTTCAGCACACTGTGATCACTGCCACCTAGTGGTTCATTTATCTGCAGATTCTTAATGCATGAAGAATCACTGCTGATAATCAAGTCAAGAGTATTGCTCCCTCTAGTTGCCTCCTGAACATGCTGATTTAGAAAACAATCATCCAATAAATCCACAAAAGCCTTGCTACAGTGTGAGTGACCAACCCACAAATTCCAGTCAATATCTGGGAAATTAAAATCCCCCATTACAAGGCTCTCTGATTTACTGGCCCACTTTATTTTCCTGTACAGTTTCTTATTATACTCATCAGAGTTATTAGGCCTATAGCACACTCCTACTCTCAATTTAGATCTCCCAATGCTTATGTCACACCAAACTGACTCGACACTGCACTGTCCAGCGATGTCCACTGGCTTCACTTCCTTGGATTTTATTTATTTCTTAACTAATAGCATAACCCCTCCTCCCTTCCTATCCTGTCTATCCTTTCTGTATACGTTGTACTCCCCAAATTCCAGTTCTGCATTCCTTATATCTGTGTGACACCACGTCTCTGATATCCCAACAATATCTGCCTTTGATGTTTTGAGCAATACCTCAAATTCATCAAATTTAGTTATTAAACTCCTAGCATTGGTGTACACGCAAGTATACATGCACCTGCTCTTCCTCTTAGCCACCCTAACACAACCCATGTGTTTACTTGTACCCCAATGATTCCCAGCAGTCTATGAAATATCCTGCATCTTATTTTCCAGGCTGCTACTCATTGCAATAGAAGCAGTGCAAGAATCACTTTCTCCTCTGCCAGTGGCTACTGTTAATCTATTAGTCCTTGTATCCCCCCAATCTAGCAGTTTTCCGACCAACCTAACACTGCCTCAATAGCATCAGCAAACATTCTTGCACCCTTTCTATTTAAGTGTATCCCATCCCTGTAGAAGCAGTCTCTCCTGTTAACAAGTACAGATCAGGCTGAAAAAAATTCTACCCCTTGAGCCCTGCACAATCTTTCCAGGGCTGAATTGATCGACAGGGCTCTCATCATATACTCCCTCCTATCGTGTCTGTGCAGAATTGCAGACACTTTCAAATTCATCCCTAATTCACGGCTTTTTTTCATCACTTAATCCAGAAGACAAGTTAGCATTAGCATTAGTAGAGGCATTTGATGCAAGGAAGCAAGCTTATGCAGCATCAGCCAAAAAAAAAAAAAAAAAAAAAAAAAATCCACTTCCACTTCACCCCTCTGTTCGTTCAAAATACCTGACCAGCTGAGCCTTAAACTTATTTAGGCTATCAACCTCCATCACAAGGGATGGAAGTCTGTTCCACCAACCAACCACCCGCTGGCTAAAGGCAAATTTCCGCACGTCTATCCTACATCTGTCTTTCCTCAATTTGAATTTATGCCCTCTCAGGTGATTTTTCTGAGCTAGAGGAAGAATCCCATTAATTTAATAAAAAAATGATAAAATTAACAAAATAATTTCATAAACACTAAACGAGGGAATACTTTATTTATTGATCACTTAATATTATTTGGCTCTTCAAATCATGTTATTGAGGTTTAATATCTTTTTGTTATACCTTATATGAGGTGTGCTAATAAAAAGGACTCAATTAGAATTTATGACTGTTTTTCAACCAGTGTTTCATGAAATATTCCATCAAAAGTTAGCATTTATCTCACATGATATAACTGACACAGATATAGGTAGGGAATCAATTCTGCTTCCTGTCACAGTAGATGACCTCCTGATGTGTATCTGATTCTGGAAAGTTAGAATCCCCCAAGATAAACATTCTAATTTTTGGTCCAATCTATACATCTCTATAGTTTTAGACTACACTCATCAGAGTCATTTGGCCTGCTGTTGACTCCATCTCTGACTTTTCTTTCCCTGGTATTTATTTCACCTCAGACTAATTCAATATTAGAGTGACAATCTGTCTACTGGTTGTACTGTTTTGAAAGCCCTCTTCACCCCCACAAACCTTCTGTCATGTCTGTCCTATCTATACACATCGAAATCACCTTATTCAAATTCTGTATTACCAATATCAGAGTGACACCACATTTCCTTTATACCTATGTCAGCATTAACCAGATGAATTAACCAATACTTCAGACTCAGCTTTATTTACTGTACTTCTAGTCTAGCATTAGTGTATAATGCGAGTAAACACATGCCTGTTTGTGTTTTTAGTAACTCTGACAAAGCCCAAGTAATTGCTAATGCCATACTAACCCAACAGAATGTAATATTCTCCCTTCTGATTTACAGACTACTGCATATCAAAATAAAAGCAATACAAGAATTAATTATTATTGTCATATTTATGCATATTACACATATTATAAAATACAGACATGTAATATTAAATACTCATATTAGAAGAAACTGATAATGCTTCTAAAAGTTGCTTGAGGTTGTCAAGTTACTTTCTTAACAGGAGGGAGTAAATATTAAATTTACTCCCTCCTTAATAAAAATATCTTATTAATTTAATTAAGTTATTAAACTCTAAATAAGTCCTAGAAAAAAAAAAAAGTCTAAAATAATTAATTTTTGATCTAGTGACAAACTGACTACAACGTTTCTCCTAATATTGATAAGGGATTTAGCAAAAGTAAAAGTTTTATTTAAAAGTGGCATTGTTGCTGAGATTGCCTTTTGCTAAACCATCAGAAGTATTATTGCAATAAGTTATGAGCAACATAAATATGCTTTTCTTGTTGTTTCAACATACAGGACTTGATATCTGTACATGTATGTTGTTTCAACATACATGTACAGATATCCCATCACGGAAAATATTGCATTGAGATTTCATTAATTGCAAGTCAACCAATAAAACTAATTAGTATTAGTATTCATAGTGGCAAATGATACAAGAAAGCAAGCTTATACACATCAGCCAAAAAAAAAAAAAAAAAAAAAAAAAAAATCCCATTTCACCCATCCATCCCCTCCAATAGCATATCTAGTTCTTCCTTAATTTTATTCAAACTAACAAATCAAACACCCATTGCTGAAGGAAACTTGCACACACGTTCTGCAACCATTCCTTCCTCAATTTGAATTTATACCTCCACATGTACAGAGTCTAAGCAAGAGGAAGATTCTCATAAAAATTGAGCCTGCTCAACCCATTCAAGCCCTTATACACCTCAATCAGATCACCTTGCAGGTGCCTAGTCTCCAGAAGCAGCAATTTGCAGAACTGAAGCCTATCTTGGTAAGAGCACCCCTTTTGTTTCCCTCAAAAATCCCGTTGCCCTTCTCTGCAGCCATTCCAGCAGCTCTACATTACTCCCAAAGTGAGGCCTCCAGACCTGTATGCATTACTCAGGATGTGGCCTAACTGCTACCTTATGCAATGAAATAATTACAGTCAGTCCTCGTATAGCACGATAGTTGTGTTCCTAGAAACCCTCGTGCAATGCAAAATCATGCAATATAAACAACAGGGCCTATGGGAAAAATAGGGTTAGGTTCCATCCACCCAAGATTGAACCCACATTTGTAAACAAAACATTACCAAACACAATAAATAATCGTAACAAAATACTTACGTATTTTATTACGACTATTACATAATAAAATATTGCTAATGCTTTTGCTTCTGTCGTAAGCCAACTTGTTTTTTGTTCGATTTTCTATCCAAATAGATGACAGCCTTTCCATCTCTTCCAATTTTTTGTCTTAATCTAATGGATTTTAATTACACTTGGAGTTGTTCCTGCTATGAAAGTTGTTTTTATTTTCTCTTCATTCTTTGTAATTCTCGGCGTTGCCTCATTTAGGTCTGTAGCACGTGCAATATCACATGGTCTTTCATTTCGCTCAAAGCGTTTCACAATTTCATATATTTTCTCTATCGACAGAGGCGGACTGGCCATAAGCCTTGCCGGGGAAACCCCGGTGGGCCGGAGGCCGGTGTGATTTTGGCCATAAACCATAGTATGATGCCACTATAAATTTCCCTGGGTAAAAATTTTTGACCCAGTCCGCCTCTGTTTATCGATATTGCTTTTCTTTTTCTCTCTGAATCTGCAGTGTCTTCACTAGGACGCTTCCTTTTCACACCTTTTAAGTATTTTACTCATTTTTAGGGAATAAAGCACAATTACAAAACGAGGAAGCGTGCTTGATACACGTAAAGAAATCTGCGCTCGTGTAGCAACTGAATAAACAACACCATAAAGGCAAAGATACACTATTAACACCTCACATTTTACTAAAGCACATTTCTAGGGGTTACTACCGTAAAACAATAAAAACAATTTACAGTTGCCTTTCTGCTAATGGAATCTGTTATAAACTGGTAGTAAACTGGATCTAATTGCATTTGCGATTACTGTATACCGGTAGCTGGAATTGTTGGTTTTTACGTTATTATGGTGAAATGTGTTTCCCCTTCACTGATATAAAAAACAAATACATTTTCAGAATATTCTCTTCATTCCTATCGTGTTGCGTTCGGTTGGGGTGATTCCGCGTTCGACGGCCATTTCTTGTAAACACAAAGGCGAATCGTGCATAAGCGAATTCGGTTCGTGTTATATAAGATATCGTTCCCCTATTTATAAATCGTGTATGATCGAATTCGTATAATGTAAACACGTGTTATACGAGGACTGACTGTACCTCCTTTCCCCTGCTAGCAAAATTCCGGTATTTCATTGACGAAACCCTCATGTGCTGTCCTGGCAGCATATCTGCACTGCTCAGAGAACTTCACACAATAAACACCAGATCTCTTCTTCTTTTTTTTTTTTTTATTTTACATAGCTCTGAGTGTAGTGCCACACAATCAGTACATTTCTCTGGGGTTATTTTTGTTGATTTTCACTATTAGAATCACCGTTTATTAGAATGAAACTTCAATTTGCAAACCTGATCACTATAACTGGCACTTACTGTATAAGAAATCAAATTATTTTTTGCATCCAGTTCCTTTATGACTGCATTGTAGTATTGAATCACATTGGTCAGACAAAATTTCTCCTTAAGAAACCAATGCTGTGTCTCAAATATAACTGCAGTTGTGGCTAGATGGCCCTGCAATACTTCTTTAACCAGTGACTTTAACTGGAACAAAAGTTAAGCTAACAAGTCTGTAATTGCTTGTCACCCTTTGACTCATCCATTGTGTCACCCATTGCCTCAATTCAAAGATGCTCTCATAATTACTTACTTCCTTTGCCACCTCCCTTAATATAATCAGATAGATCTCATCCATCCCAGGTGCTCTTTTTTTTTTTATTTTTATGTTTAGCTTCAATGGTTTCTCTTCTACTTTCTTCTCAGTTATCAAAAAACCATTTAGCTCCTTGATAGAGTATGATAAACTTCTGGCATTCTCCTCCCTGAAGAATTCCTCGTGTGTTTATAAAACTCTTTAACCTGTTGGCAACCTGAGCAGGCTCATCAACAATTAAACCATTGACATCAACTTGTCTAACATTTTTCAGCCCCTTCCTTCTACTAGAAGTCTTTGCCATTTTTCTTGGCATTCTTTGCCACAGACTTCTCATAATCTTCCTTGGCTTGCCTAACCTCCTTTGTTACTTAATTGCAGACCAGTTTATATCTACCATATGCATTTTTATCACCAGATAATTTGTGTGTATGCCATGCATTTTTCTTCTCTGCCATGTGTCTCAACAGTTCATCTGACATCCACTTAGGTCTAAGCTTTGAACTGCATTTCTTAGTTGGTACTAAACACCTACAGCTTCTAAGATTATTTCTCAGAATGCTTCCCATTTAGAATTTTCTGATAGTAATGTCATCAGCTGGTCCCACTGTATAGAATTTAAAAACTGTCTAAAGCCATTGTACTCTCCTTTACAAAAGCAAAAACCACATCAATACACTGTGATCACTGCCACCTAACGAGATTAGTGAGTGGAACAAAGGTTTGCTGTTATCAAGATAGGCTTAAGTTCTGCAAACTGCAGTGTCTACAGACTAGGCACCTGTGCGGTGATCTGACTGAGGTGTATAAGGCCTTGAATGGTTTGAGCAAGCTCAATGCTGATGGGATTCTTCTTCTTGCTCAGATTCTGCACCTCAGGTGGCATAAATTCAAATTGAGGAAAGGCAATTGTAGAACAGATGTGCAGAAATTTGCCTTTAGCCAGCAGATGGCTGATTGCTGGAACAAACTTCCATCTGTTGTTGTAGACGTTGACAGCTTAAATAAATTCAAGGCTGAATGGATGGGTGGAACAGAAAGTTTTTTTTTGTTTGGCTGATGCTATATAAGCTTGCTTTCTTGCATCATATGCCTCTATTAATGCTAATGGTTCTTTTATCTACAGATTCTTAATCCATAAAGAGTCACTGCTGATAATCAGACCATGAGTATTGCACTGTCTTGTTGGCTCTCTGACATGTTGCTGATGTAGAAAACAAATCATTCAATAAAAGTGTTGCTAGTGTGCAAATGATCAAGCCACAATTTCCAATTAATATCTGAAAAGTTAAAATCTTCCCTTATAAGACACTGTGATTTATTAGCCCACTATTTCCCTGTACAGGTTGTTCACTGTACTCATCAGAGTCATCAGGCCTATAACACATTCTTATTCTAATTTCAAAAGAAGAGTAAATTTCTCGGTAAAGTGATTTTATCTTTTCTGTTTTAACTGATATAATGTATTTGTATATAACTGATATAAATAAATTACTCAAAATTAATCAAATCTTTAACAAATACCTTTATCATTGGACAAACTGTGATTACTCTTCAATGGGTAATCATGAGTGATGTTTGAAGTTTAATGTTTCCCCTTTGTCTAGGTCAGACATTTCCAGAGTATAATCTGTAACCTTCATTCAGGTGGTCCATAAAACAACTGGGATTACAAAAAAATAAAATAAATAAATAAAATTAATAAAAAAAATTACTGATTTAATTTCATTTCTAATTGCATTTCAATGTACTAAAATATGAATTCCAGATAACATCTTATGTTATAGGATCAATAGCATAGCATAGCATACAAAAAAAAAAAAAAAAAAAAATTTACATCTGTAGCCTAGCACTTTAGTAATCGATTTTCAAAAGTAGTGGACTCTGAAGTTTATTTTGAAGTTTTATAAACATGAAAACTGTATACCTACATGCTTTTAAATATCAATTTCTTTTTATTTTTACTTGGAATGCCCATCAGTAAAATAAAATAGTCAAAAATGAAACCAACTTCTCTTTTTTTTTTAAATCACAAAAAAAATTTAATTATATGTTTTTAGCATTAGTACAGGCATACGATGCAAGAAAGCATGTTTATGCAGCATCACCAAAAAAAAAAAAAACTCCATTCATTCCAAATGCCTGTCCAGCTCAGCCTTAAATTTATTTAGGCTATAATAATAACAACAAAAGATGGAAGTCATTTCCACCAATCAACTACCCGATGACTAAAGGAAAACTTCCGCACATCTATTCTATAACTGTCTTTCCACAATTTGAATCTGTCCCCTCAGGTTCTTAATCTGAGCAAGAGGAAGAATCCCATCAGCATTCAGTTTGCTCAACTCATTCAAGGCCTTATAAACTTCAATTAGATCAACTCGCAAGTGCCTACTCTCCAGGTGCTGCAATAAGCCTTTCTTGTAAGAGCACCCCTTTGTTCCCCTCACCAATCTTGTTGCCTTCTTTGTACTCGTTCTAGCAACTGTACGTCCTTCCTAAAATAAGGCCTCCAGACCTGTATACACAGTACTCTAGGTGTGGCCTGACCATTGCCTTGTATAACGGGATAATCACCACCATGTCCCTGCTAGCAAAATTCCTATATATCATTGAAAAGACTACACGACCTGCCCTGGCGGCCAGTCTGCACTGCTCAGCAAACTTCATATTCGATTGCACAATTACCCCCAGGTCTTTTTCACTTTCCACTTCCCTGTGTGAAGTACCACACAGTTGGTACATTTCTCTTCGGTTATTGCTACCCATATGCAGCAATTTGCATTTGTCAATGTTAAACTTCAGTTGCCACTTCTCAGCCCATTTGCCCAACTTGTCTATATCCAGTTGGACTAGCATACTGTCTTTACTGTCATTAACAATCCTGCCAACCTTTGTATCATCTGCAAACCTGGACATTAAACTGATATACTTTCATCAATATCATTGATAAATATACAAAACAACAATGGGCCCTACACCGAACCCTGGGAAGCTCCCCTAATAACATTTGTCCACTGATTACCACTCTCTGTCTTCTTCCACTCAATCATCCCTTTATTCATTGTAGCAACTTACCCTTAATGCCATATCTCTCCAATTTGTACAGCAGTCTTCCATGTTCAAGAGTATTAAAAGCTTTCCTGAAATCCAAGTATACGATATCAAAATTATTTTTGGCATTCAATTCCTTTGTGACCACATCATAGTATCCAATCAAACTGGTCAGACAAGACCTCCCTTTAACAAACCCATGCTATGCCATAACTATTACTGCAGGCTTGTCTATATATGATCCTGCAATGCTTCTTTAACCAGCGATTCCATTATTTTCCCCGGAAACAAGTTAAACTAGCAGGACTATAGTTGTACTATAGTACTATAGTTGTACATTGTACTCCCCAAACTGGAATTTGGGGAGTACAATGTGGACAGAAAGGATAGACAAGATACGAAGGGAGGAGGGATGATGCTGTTAGTCAATAAAAACAAAATCTAAGGAAGTGCATCCAGTTGACATAGATGGACAGCTCAATGTTGAGTCAGTTTGTGTGGCATAAGCACTGGGAAAGCAAAATTAAGAGTAGGAGTGTGTTATAGGTCTAATGACTCTGATGAGTATAATGAACAACTGTACAGAGAAATAGAGTGGGCCAATAAATCAGATTTTCTTATAATGGGGGATTTCAACTCCCCAGATATTGACTGGAACTTGAGTTGGTCACTCACACACTAGCAATGCTTTTGTGGATTTATTGAATGAGAGTTTTCTGCTTAATATCAATAAGGCAATTATCAGTAGTGATTGTACATGCATTAAGAACCTGCTATTGAACAATCAGTGCTTTTGCACCACGTTTCATGAACTGTTCAAGTCGATAACTGGAATCACTTTAATTGAATCTCATATTTTGAATCAACCTTCAAAACAATACAAATTATCGACTTGAACAGTTCACTACGAATAAAACATGGTGAAACAATGACCATTCAAAAGTGAATCTTAAGCATAGTCCCATTGCTTCATGAAAATTATGAATCTTCATATAAAGTAAAAAACCAAGGCAGTGATCACAGTGTGATGATGTGAAATTTACCCAAAGATGTAACTACCATGAAGGATAAAAGTAAGGGTGTTTGCTTTCATAAAGGTGACTACAGTGATCTCAGAGAATTTTTAAATTCTATACAGTGGTATCAACTGATGATGTTAGCAACAGCAAATTCTAAATGGGAAGCTACTAGGCTTTTTGTACCAACTAAGAAAAAATAATCAAGGGTTAGACCAAATGGAGGTCAGAAGAATTAATGAGATTCTTGGCAGAGAAGAAAAATGTATGCAATACATATAAATTATCAGGCAACACAGAAGCCTATGGCAGATAAAAGCTAGTCTTTAATCAAGTCACAAAGGATGTTAGGCAAGCGAAGACTGATTACGAGAAATCCTTGGCAAAAGATGCCAAGAAAAACAAAGACGTCTTTACTTACGTAAATTCTAGAAGGAAGGAGATGAATCAGATTGGCCTGATTGATATCAATGGCTTGACTGTATATAATCCTGCTCAGATATCTGCCAAACTGAATGAGTATTTTGCATCTACATTCACACATGAAGAATTCTATAGAGATGCGGAGAACAGAAGCTTTTTAAACTCTAACATGGAGCTAAATGATTTTGTAATAACTGAGAACAAAATGGAGGAGAAATTGTTGAAGTTAAACATAAGAAAGACACCTGGGGTGGATGGAATCTATCCAGTTATATTAAAGGAGGCAGCAAAAGAAGGAAGCAAACCCTTAGCCATAATTATGAGAGCACTGTTGAACTCACGGGTAGTCACCACGGACTGGAGATGTACAAATGTATCTCCAAATCCAGAAAGGTTGACAAGTAATTACAGACCTGTTAGTTCAACTTCCGTTCTGGAGAAAATAATGGAGTCATTGGTTAAAGAAGCATTGCAGGATCATCTAGACAAGACTGCAGTAATAATTCAGACACTACATGGGTTTGTTAACAGAAAGACTTGTCTGACCAATTTGATTGGATACTATGATGTGGTCACAAAAGAACTGGATGCAAAAAATTATTTGATATCATATACTTGGATTTCAAGAAAGCTTTCAATACTGTTCACATGGAAGACTACTATACAAATAGGAGCAATATGGCCTTGAGGGCAAATTGCTACAATGGTTAAAATGGTGGTTGAGTGGGAGATGACAGACAGTGGTAATCAATGGACACTGTTCTATGTGGACTAATGTTATTAGTGGAGTCCCACAGGGTTCAGTGTTGGGCCCATTGTTATTTTGTATATTTATCAATGATATTGATGAAGGTTTATCAGGCTTAATGTCCAATGGTTAATGATAGCAATGACAGTATGCTACTGCAAGAGGATCTAGAAATGTTATGCAGATGGGCTGAGAAATGGCAAAAGTTGGACAGATGGGCTAAAGTTTAACATTGACAAATGCAAAGTACTGCATACGGGTAGCAGCAACCCCAGAGTAACCTACCAACTATGTGGTACAACACTCAGGGTAATAAAAGAAACCGGGGATAATTGTGCAGCTAGATATTAAGTTTTCTGTGCAGTGTAGACAGGCTACCAGGTCATGGGGTCTTGTCAGTGATATACAAGAATTTTGCTAGCAGGAATAAGAAGGTGATTATCCCTTTGTATAAGGGATTAGTCAGACCACACTTTCAGTACTGCATACAGGTCTGGCAGCATCATTTTAGGAAAGATATAAAGTTGCTAGAACTACAAAGAAGAGAAAGGCAACGAGTCTGGTGAGGGGAACAAAGGGGTGCTCCTACAAAGAAAGGAATTAAGTTCTGCAAATTGCATCATCTGGAGACTAGCAGGCTCAATGCTGATGGGATTCTTCCTCTTTCTCAGTTTACAAACCTGAGGGGGCATAAACTGTAATTGAGGAAGGACAGTTGTTGAATACATGAGCAGAAATTTGCCTTTAGCCAGTGGGTAGTTGATTGCTTTAATAGTTTTATAGTTAATTACTTGATTGATTTATATATATATTAGCATTAGTAGAGGCATACGATGCAAGAAAGCAAGCTTTTGTAGCATCAGCCAAAGGAAAAAAAAAAAAAAAAAAACCCTCCATTCGTTCCAAATGCCTGTCCAGCTCAGCATTAAATTTATTTAGGCTATCAACTTCCACAACAAAAGATGGAAGTCTGTTCCATCAATCAACTACCCGCTGGCTAAAGGCAAATTTACGCACATCTATTTTACAACTGTCTTTCCTCAATTTAAATCTGTGTCCCTCAGGTTCTTAATCTGAGCAAGAGAAAGAATCCCAACAGCATTCAGCTTGCTCAAGCCATTCAAGGCCTTATAAAACTCAATCAGATCAACTCACAGGTGCCTACTCTCAAGGCATTACAATTTGCAAAACTTAAGCCTTTCTTGGTAAGAGCACCCCCTTTGTCCCCTCACCAATCTTGTTGCCCATCTTTGTACTCATTCTATAAACTCTACATCCTAAAATGAGGCCTCCAGACCTGTACACAGTACTCTAGGTGTGACCTGACCAATGCCTTGTATAACGGGATAATCATCTTCCTGTCCCTAAAAGCAAAATTCCTATATATCATTGACAAGACTCCCTGACCTGCCCTGGCAGCCCGTCTGCACTGCTCAACAAACTTCATATTCGACTGCACAATTACCCCCAGGTCTTTTTCACTTTCCACTTCCCTGTGGTATGAGAGCTTCTTTCAAGAAAGCTCTCATATCACACAGTTGGTACATTTCTCTTCAGTTATTGCTACCCATATGCAGTACTTTGCATTTGTCAATGTTAAACTTCAGTTGCCACTTCTCTGCCCATTTACCCAACTTATCTATATCCAGTTGGACTAGTATACTCTCTTTACTGTCATTAACAACCCTGCCAACCTTTGTATTATCTGCAAACTTGGACATTAAACCTGATATACCTTCATCAATATCATTGATATTGATGAAGGTATATTGATGTACAAAACAACAATGAGCCCAACACCGAACCCTGGGGAACTCCACTAATAACATTTGTCCACTAATTCCCACTCTGTCTTCTCCCACTCAACCATTCCTTTATCCATTGTAGCAACCTACCTTTAATGCCATATCTCTCCAATTTGTACAGCAGTCTTCCGTGTGCAACAGTATCAAAAGCTTTCCTGAAATCCAAGTATATGACATCAAAATTATTTTTGCATTCAATTACTTTATGACCATATCATAGTATCCAATCAAACTGGTCAGACAAGACCTCCCTTTAACAAGCTTATGCTGTGTATTAACTATTACTGCAGTATTGACTAGATGATCCTGCAAAGCTTCTTTAACCAGTGAATCCATCATTTTCCCCAGAACACAAGTGAAACTAACAGGTCTATAGTTACTTGTATCACCTTTTAAACCCCCTTAGTGAATTGGTGATACATTTGCACTCCTCCAGTCCATGGGGACCTCCCCTCAGACCAAGAAAGCTCTCATAATTATGGCTAATGGTTTGTTTATTTCCTTTGCTGCCTCCTTTAAATTTAATTGGATAGATCTCATCCACCCCAGGTGCCTTTTTTATGTTTAACTTCAACAATTTCTCCTCCACTTTGCTCTCAGTTATTACAAAATCACTCAGCTCCCTGTTAGAGTTTGATAAACTTCTTGCACTACCCTCATTGAATAACTCCTCATGTGTGAATGTAGATGCAAAATACTCATTCAGTTTATGAGCAAACTGAGCATGATAATCAACTCCTCTATGTTCAGTGGTCCAATCTGATTCATCTCTTTCCTTCTAGAGTTCACATAAGTAAAGACCTCTTTGCTGTTTTTCTTTACATCCTTTTCCAAGGATTCCTTGTAATCTGCCTTTGCCTGCCTAACCTCCTTTGTGACTTGATTACAGACTAATTTATATCTGCCATAGGCTTCTGTGTCACCTGATACTTCATATGCATCACATACATTTTCGTCTCTGCCATGAGCCTCATATGACATCCATTTAGGCCTAAACCTTGAACAGTATTTCTTAGTTGGAATGAAAAGTCTAGTAGCCTCCAAAATTAAGTCCCTCAACGCTTTCCATTTAGAATTCAACGTTGGTAACATGATCGGTTGATCCCACTGTACAGAATTTAAAAACTGTCTGAGACCCCTGTAGTCATCCTTACGAAAGCAATAGCCCTTCCCTTTAGCCATGAAGGTAATTACATCTCTAAGTAATTCCCACTTCAGTGCACTGTGATCACTGTCACCAAGTGGTTCCTTTATCTGCAAATTCTTAATGCATGAATAATCACTGCTGATAATCAGATCAAGAGTATTACTCCCTCTGGTTGCCTCTCAAACATATTGCTGTAGAAAACAATCATCCAATAAATCCACAAAAGTCTTGCTAGTGTGGGAGTGACCAACCCACAAGTTCCAGTCGATATCTGGAAAGTTAAAATCCCCCTTTATCAAACATTCTGATTTACTGGTCCACTCTATTTCTTTGCACAATTCCTCATTATACTCATCAGATTCATTAGGCCTCTAACACACACACGCACACCTTCTCTCATTTTTCCTTTCCCACTGCTTATGTCACACCAAACGGACTCAACATTGCATTGTCCACCAACATCAATTGAATGCGCTACTTTTGATTTTGTGTTTTTCTTAACTAACAGCATAACCCCTCCTCCCTTCCTGTCTTGTCTATCCTTTCTGTACACATTGTACTCCCCAAATTCCAATTCCGCACTGCTTATATCTGTGTGACACCACATCTCTGATATCCCAACAATATCAGCCGTTGATGTCTTGACTAGCATTAGTAGAGGCATTTGATGCAAGAAAGCAAGCTTATGCAGCATCAGCTAAAAAAAAAAAAAAAAAAAACACTTCCACTTCACCCCTCTGTTCGTTCGAAATACCTGTCCAGCTGAGCCTTAAACTTATTTAGGCTATCAACTTCCACGACAAGGGATGGAAGTCTGTTCCACCAACCAACCACCCGCTGGCTAAAGGCAAATTTCCGCACGTCTATCCTACATCTGTCTTTCCTTAATTTGAATTTATGCCCTCTCAGGTGATTGTTCTGAGCGAGAGGAAGAATCCCATCAGCATTGAGCATGCTCAAACCATTCAAGGCATTATACACCTCTATCAGATCACCTCGCTGGTGCCTAGTCCCCAGACACTGTAATTTGCAAAACTTAAGCCTTTCTTCGTAAGAGCACCCCTTTGTTCCATTCACTAATCTTGTTGCCCTTCTCTGTACTCGTTCCAGCAGCTCTACATCCTTCTTGAAATGAAACCTCCAGACCTGTATACAGTACTCTAGGTGTGGCCTGACCATTGCCTTATACAAGGGAATAATCACCTCCTTATCCCTGCTAGAAAAATTCCTGTATATCATTGACAATACACCATGAGCTACTCTTGCAGCCCGCATGCACTGCTCAGAGAACTTCATATCTGCCTACACAACCACCCCAGGTCCCTTTCATTCTCTACCACGGTTAGTGTAGTACCACACTGACAGTGATAGGTTGCTCTGGGGTTGCTGTTTCCCATGAGTAGTACTTTACATTTGTCAATGTTAAACTTCATTTTCCACCTCTCAGCCCATCTGCTCAACCTTTCCAGATCCTGTTGCAGCAGCATAGTGTCAGTAGTGTCCTTGACAACCCTGCCTACCTTTGCAAACTTCAACATTAAGCTTGATATACCATCATCAATATCATTTATTAATACAGAAAACAATAATGGACACAACACTGAGCCCTGAGGGACTCCACTAATAACATTAGTCCACGACGAGCAGTGTCCATTGATTACTACTCTGTCTTCTCCCTCTCAGCAACCCCTTTATCCACAGCAGCAATTTACCTCCAATGTCGCACTGCTCCAATTTGTGCAGCAGTCTTCCATGTGCAACAGTATCAAAAGCCTTTCTAAGATCCAAGTATATAATATCAAAGTTATTCCCTGCATCCAGTTCCTTTGTGACTGCATTATAGTATCCAATGAAATTGGTCAGGCAAGACTTCCCCTTAACAAAACCATGCTGTGTCCGAGCTATAACTGAAGTCTTGTCTAAATGATCCTGCAGTGCTTCTTTAACTAGTGCCTCCATTAATTTTCCTGGAACAGAAGTTAAACTCACAGGTCTATAATTACTTGTGTCAGCCTTTGATCCTCCTTTGTGAATTGGGGTCACATTTGCACATCTCCAGTCCATGGATACCTCCCCTGAGTCCAAGGAAGCTCTCATAATTATGACTAAGGCTTTGCTTACTTCCTCTGCTGCCTCCTTTAATATAACTGGATAGATCTCATCCACCCCGGGTGCCTTTCTTGTGTTTATCTTCAACAATTTCTCCTCCACTTTACTCTCAGTTATTACAAGATTCTCTAGCTTACTGCTAGAGTTGAATACACCTCTGGCATTCTCCTCGCTAAATAACTCCTCATGTGTGAATGTCGATGCAAAATATTCATTTAGTTTGTTAGCTACCTGAGCAAGATCATCAACAGTTGACCCATCAATATCCAGTGGACCAATCTGATTCATCCCCTTCCTTCTAGAGTTTACATAAGTAAAGAACTCTTTGCTGTTTTTCTTTGCATCCCTTGCCAAAGATTTCTTGTAATCTGCCTTCGCCTGCCTAACCTCCTTTGTAACTTGGTTACAGATCAACTTGTATCTATCATAGGCCTCTGTGTCATGTGTTAATTTGTATGTATCCCATGCATGTTTCTTCTCTGCCATATGCCTCATTAGTTCATCTGACATCCATTTAGGCCTAAACCTTGAACAATATTTCTTAGTTGGTATGTAAAGCCTAGTAGCTTCCAAGATAAGTTCTTTGAATGCTTCCCATTTTGCATTTGCTGCTGGTAACATCATCAGTTGGTCCCACAGTATAGAATTTAAATACTGTCTCAGTCCATCGTAGTCACCTTTACAAAAGCAATAACCCTTCCCTTTACCCCTAATGGTAGTTACCTCTTTGAGTAAATCCCACTTCAGCACACTGTGATCACTGCCACCTAGTGGTTCATTTATCTGCAGATTCTTAATGCATGAAGAATCACTGCTGATAATCAAATCAAGAGTATTCCTCCCTCTAGTTGCCTCCCGAACATGCTGATGTAGAAAACAATCATCCAATAAATCCACAAAAGCCTTGCTAGTGTGTGAGTGACCAGCCCCCAAATTCCAGTCAATATCTGGGAAATTAAAATCTCCCATTATAAGACTCTCTGATTTACTGGCCCACTCTATTTCCCTCTACAGTTTCTTATTATACTCATCAGAGTCATTAGGCCTATAGCACACTCCTACTCTCAATTTTGATCTCCCAATGCTTATGTCACACCAAACTGAGTCGACACTGCAGTGTCCAGCGATGTCCACTGGCTTCACTTCCTTGGATTTTATGTATTTCTTAACTAATAGCATAACCCCTCATCCCTTCCTATCCAGTCTGTCCTTTCTGTAGACATTGTACTCCCCAAATTCCAGTTCTGCATTCCTTATATCTGTGTGACACCACGTCTCTGAAATCCCAGCAATATCTGCCTTTGATGTTTTGAGCAATACCTCAAATTCATCAAATTTATTTACTAAACTGCTAGCTACCCTAACACAACCCATGTGTTTACTTGTACCGCAATGACTCCCAGCAGTCTCTGAAATATTCTGCATCTTGTTTTTCAGGCTTCTGCTCATTCCAATAGAATGCAGTGCAAGAATCTCTTTCACCTCTGCCAGTGGCTACCGTTAATCTATTCGTCCCCCCCCAAGCTAGCAGTTTTCCGACCCACCTAACAGTGCCTCGATAGCATCAGCAAATATTCTTGTACCCTTTCTATTTAAATGTATCCCATCCCTGTAGAAGCAATCTCTCCTGTTAACAAGTACAGTCCAGGCTGAAAAAAAATTCTACCCCTTGAGCCTTGCACAATCTTTCCAGGGCCGAATTGATCGACAAGGCTCTCATCATATACTCCCTCCTATCGTGTCTGGGCAGAATTGCAGACACTTTCAAATTCAACCCTAGCACTTCAAGCTCATCAAATTTATTAACTGTACTCCTAGCATTGGTGTACATGCAAGTATACATGCACCTGTTTCTACTCTTAGTTGCCCTAACATAGACCATGTATTTATTTGTTCCACTATGACTCCCAGCAGTCCTGGAAATCCCTATTGCCTTGCTTTCCATGCTGCTGCTGCTCGATTGCATTTCAATAGAAGCAGTGCAAGAATCACTTTCACCTCTGCCAGAGGCTACTGTTAATCTATTAGTCCATGTATCCTCCAAAGCTAGCAGTTTTCTGACTCACCTAACTCTGTTTCAATAGCATCAGCAAATATTCTTGCACCCTTTCTATTTACGTGTATCCCATCCCTGTAGAAGCAGTCTCCTGTCAACTGTCAATATATATATTGACTTTTTATTCCATATGTATAGCACTTGCTGTTTATAAGCTATTTCTGGTCTATATAGGATGGTGAACAATACCAAGATCACTAAGTTATTATCTTCATAACTTTAAAACTATTTAAAATTTGAATTTTTAAACCACTATTACTTTCAAAATTTTAACACTTCTAATATTTACTATCAACTGTCAACTAGGGAGAACATAAGTTACTTGTGATGTTTACTGTTAAATGAAAAAAAAGGGATATATGAATAGTGAAAACTATGCCCTGTCAATAGATTTGTTTTATTTTCTCTTCTAAATCAATTCCTTTTTTCTTTAATTATCTCTTAGGTGGACTAGATCCAATATAAATTCTGTATCTTTTATTTATGTCAATTCTTAATACATATTAATATGTATATTTTTATTTCCATTTGTAAGACTTCTTGCTGTGTTCTGGAAATTTATATCATAATAAAAAAAAAAGGAGGTGCCAACTCAGTGTTGTGACGGAACTTTATGACAGCTTTAGGAGTAGGGTACATTTCCCTTGAGGGTACAGGTAGTTCCCGACTTTACGAGTTAATTCGTTCCTAGTGCCTGCTCATAAAGCATAAACTCGTAAAGTGGGAATTTATTTCTCATAGACAATGTTAAAAATAGGGGTTAGGTTCTCGACAATGAAATTAGTTAGCTAATTAGTTTATGTTTAAACAATGATTGATTTATCAAAAGAAATGAAAACGTAGCCTGTAAAATCAAGCAAATTATAATAATAAAGAAATTATTTATGACTTACAAATGTTAAAGAATGTTTATTCTTCATCATAATCATCGACTAAATTCCCACTCGTTCATCACTCATTATTGGCTCGGCACTCGTTGGTTTGTTGCGCTAGGAGTCATTTTCTTCAGAAATGCTTCAAGAGGCTTTAGCATGCATAACCATCAGTGTCGATCCACTGGTGATATTCTGGCTTATGGACCCATTTATGGACATTTCAATGGAAAAGTTCGGTGAAACACAAGCAGTTGCTCTCAACATCTCAAAGGCTTTTTTTGATCGTGTTTGGCATAAAGGTCTTCTAAAGAAGCTTCTATCTTATGGTTTGCTAACTGTTTTTTTGTAACTGGTTATCCAGTTTTCTCTCTGACCACTCACTGAGGGTGATGGTAGATAGCTCTCTGTCTTCTAACTTCTCCACTATTACTGGTGTCCCTCAAGGTTCAGTTCTTTCCCCCACTTTTTTCCTCTTGTATATTAATGACCTTCCATTGACCAGAAATCTCTATCCATAGTTTTGCTGATGATAGCACATTGCATTCACTTTCCAGTTTGAGAAACCTTACCCTGCTCAATCAGCTTCAACTTCTTGAATATCCGTTACCAATTCTTAAATGCCAATCTCCAGGTAATTCTCCAGTGGGGCAAAGACAACTTAGTTGATTTCAGTCCTTCTAAAACTCAGTCCTGTCTTATATCTCGCAAAAAGGATTCTTCTGCTCCTACGGTTATCTTGGTAACACTCCGGTTTCTAGGCAAGATGATATATCTCTTTTGGGATTACCCTGACTTCTAATCTCTCTTGGCACAAGCATGTTACAAATATTGCTTCCTCTACATCTAAAAAACTTGGTTTACGCTCTCCGCGTTACTTTTCTTCCAAACAGCTGTCTACTCTGTACAAATCGCAAATCCGCCCTACTATGGAATACTGTTCTCTCATCTGGGGTGTTGCCCCCAAAACCTCTCTCAGGCTTCTGGATTCCATTGAATGCAACAATGAAAGCCTTGTCAATCAATTTGGCCCCTGGGAGAATGTGCAAGGCTCATGGAGTATAATTTTTCCCAGAGTGATCTAAGCTGGTTAACAGGAGAGACTGTATCTATATGGATGGGATACACTTAAAAATAGAAAAGGTTCAAGAATATTTGGTGATGGTTATGATAGTGTTAACTGGTAGGAAAATGTCTAGATTGGAGGATACTAGGCCTAATAGACAAAAAATAGCAGCAGGCATGGCTGAAAGTTAGTTAGTTATTTGGTTTTTAGGAGCATTAGCAACTAAGGCCATATTGCTCCGGGATAGGGATATGCGGTGGTCATTCCCTGACCTTTCCACATCCTCTGTATTTGGTGGTGACAGGCTCGAACCCCGGTCTAATCAAGAAGCATGTGCTATGCACTGCTGCTCCTTCCCACCTGGCTACGGAGGCGCCTGGCTGAAAGTGATTCTTGCACTGTTTTCACTGGAACATGCAGCAGCCTGGAAAGCAAGGTGCTGGAGATTGAGGCCTGCAATTAATCATAAAACAGTTAAATACATAGGCTGTGTTAGGGTAAGTAACTAAGAGTAAGAGTGCATGCATACTTGTATGAACACCAATGCTAGGAGCATAGTGATGAATTTTAAGTGCTAGTCAAGTCATTAAATGCAGATATTGTGGAATATCAGACACATATAGTGTTACTCAGATATAAGGAATGCAGAATTTGAATATGGGGAGTGCAAGGTGTACAGAAAGAACTTATAGTGTTGAGTGTCAAGCAAAAAAGAGGACGGTCCCAACTATGCATTTGTGTACTCTGTGGCACTGTACAAAACCTGTAAAGGACAGAGGTAGTGGTGAGTTTTAGTGTTGGTCTATATAGTGTAGTTTTAGGATGTGTTGGTCTGTTTTTCCTCTAGCCATTTAACTGCATGGACCAAATTCCAAAGCTCAGGGAAGGCAGGCCAGGTGTCAGATACCCAAGTTTGCCAGGCAAGTGGCCAGCAAAAAAAAAAAAAAAACCTCTGGGAAGTAAAAAAGGAAGAAGAGAAGACAAAAGAGTAGAGAAAGGACATAACTGGTACCATATAGGTACTCAGTGTGTTAAAACTTTAGCCCTTCGAAAAGTTTTAACACACTGAGTACCTATATGGTACCAATTACACTCTTACAGTAGTAATTAGATTATAGACTACTGTAATGTTTAATCTATAATTGATAGCACTAATCTAATCTGATATACCTTTTACATTCTATTTCATAATAGTTTAAATGTATATATCCAGGGAGTCACATCTGGTGATGTGATATCCTGAGCTAGATATCATCATCTGTTTCTTGGTGATTCCCTTTTACTTCTGTCTCTGTGTGTCAGACTTTTTTTTTTTTTTTTTTTCACTTTTTTTTTGGCTGGTGCAGCATAAGCCTCAGGCTTCCTTGCACCATATGGGTAATAATAATAATATAGTACTAACTACATAAGGATCAAAATTTGAGTATCATCATCAGCCATTTTCAATCCACTGCAGGATGAAGGTCTCTCCAGCAACTTTCCAGTTCCTTCTGTTTTCTGCAATGGCCATCCATTTACTACCCACGAACTACTGAATTTCATCTATCCATCTCCGCCGTTGTCTTCCAGGTTTTCTTCTAGCTCCTCTTAGGTTCCACTCTTATTTTCTTAGTCCATCTGTCATCATGTCTTCGAGCTATGTGTCCTGTCCAAGCCCATTTTAGTTCTGATAACAATGTCCTTTACTTGAGTTTGCTTCCTAATCCATGTGTTTCTCTTCTTATCTAACAGTCTGATTCCCAATATAATTCGTTCCATTCTTCGCTGTGTAGTTCTCAGCTTCTCTTCCATTCTTTTGGAGAGTGCCCAAGTTTAACTTCAATAAGTCATGGTGGGGAGTATAAATTGGTTCATTATTTTACGATTCAGACAAACTGGGATATTGCTCCTCAGTACGTGACCATATTTCCTGAATGCTATCCATCCAAAATTTATTCTTCTCTTGACTTCCAGCCATTTATCATTAACATAAATTTGAGTAATGAGGTGATAAAGTCTAAAGTGAAACTCGAAGTATAAAAATTAAACTTGCCATATGTATTACTAGTTGTACTAATGTACTTGTTAGTATATAAATACATTAGTACAACTAGTAACATACATTTAGTTGTAATAATGTATTTGTTAGTACATAAATTTAATGAACAGGTAGTATACAAATATTACAGTTAGTACATAAATTTTATTAAACAAATATTTATAAATCAAATAACTCATTTAATTTTATAAAACTGTTTATAAAATTATACAATTTTATATCTATTACACCTTAGTGTAATAAATGTCATTAAACTTAAACAAAAAACGTAATTACAAGAGTACATAATTATCAATGTCAATTGTAATATTTCTGAATTACTGAAATTTCCTTCAATCCACATAATTAATTGTTGTTAACGAAGAATGTTTGCTTTAACAAATAAAATAGCATGTTTTCATTACACTTAACCTATGTAATAATTAAAATATGAATTTAAAATTGTGGGGTCTTTCTGTCAGTTCTGACATGCACTACCATCCCATAGCATTAGTAGAAGCATATAATGCAAGAAAGCAAGTTTATGCAGCATCAGCCAAAAGAAAATAAAAACCTTCCCATTTCACCTATTCATTCGCTCTAAAAGTTTGTCCAGTTCTTTCTTCAATATATTTAAGCTATCAACTTCCACAATGATAGATGGAAGTTTATTCTAGCAATCAACCACCAGCTGGCTAAAAGCAAATTTTGCACATCTATTCTGCAACTGTCTTTCCTCAATTTGAATTTATGCCCCCTCAAATGCACAATCTGAGCAATAGGAAGAATCCCATCAGCATTGGGCTAGCTCAAACCATTCAAGGCCATAATACACCTCAATCAGATCACCTCGCAGATGCTTAGTCTCCAGATTCTGCAATTTGCAGAACTTAAGCCTTTCTTGGTAAGAGCAACCCTTTGTTCCTCTCACCAATCTCGTTACCCTTCTCTGTACTCATTCCATCAGCTCTACAGCCTTCCTAAAATGAGGCCTCCAGACCTGTATGCAGTACTCAAGGTGTGGCCTGACCATTGCCTTATACAAATGGATAATCACTTCCTTATCCCTGCTAGCTCATGCAATTCCTGTAATTGACAAGACCCTAAGAGCTGCTCTTGCTGCACTGCTCAGAAAATTAGGAACAGCACAAACAACTGATGTGTCAGTTCATAAACTTTTCAAATATCATTAATAAATAACATAACATGGGAGTTTTGTTTTCTTAAGCTCAAACAAATCGAGCAAGAATAAGGGCAGAATATATGGTTCATTTACAAATGGCCGGTAATCCACTACTGAAGTGGCACAAGCCTTAGCAATGCATTCTAATTCCCCTCACAACAAATTACACCCCAAGAATGTAGGTGAGATAAAAAAAAAAAAAAAAAAACATGCATGTCTGAGGGGTTTAACTTTAAAAAAAATACCTTTTCAATCCAAATAAATGGATTGTTCACAGTTGCGTTTGTAACAGATTGAACATGTATGATGGTGTTAAAAAAAATTAACAATTTTGAATTGTTTCTTGCCAATAAAAGGTTCCAAAAGGACTAAAGACAAAAGTGCAAAGGTGGAAGCCGCTATTCATGTGGGAGTTAAAAGAAATTTTAATAATTTTATTTTTTAATATTTTTATTTTTGCTATCTCTGCCACATTTACTAATCATCTATCTTGGAATGATAATGCAGTATTTTTTGTTTCAATTTACTCAAGAAGGATAAGGGTTGATTATTGAAAAATTCAGCACTGCAGACATCGAGATTATAAATCCATGTCTAGGAATTACATATAACCCTAACCTGATGTCAATTAAAAGGGCCATAATACACCTCATACGATATATATGTAGTCACTCGGAAACAAAACTACCATACTGCCAGATCCACCGCTGTGGGGGAGGGGATGCAAAAGCTGGTTTGCCAATCTCATTTAAGATCACATGGGAGGGAATGATCCATAATTTATAGTTTTGCCTCTGACGTTGCTACATGCATATTTGTATATACACTCCAGCCTAAAAGTTTGGAATAAAAATGTACGACAACAGTTTTCATTAATATTTTTGAAATTAGATATGCCAACAAAAGGTTTAATATAAAAAAAAACACACTACTGAGTATTTTAAGATGTTTTATTAAACCTTTAAAAATTTACAGCAAAAAACATTGATGTGATTAATATTCACTATACTGATTTTAAGGAAGAAATGACAAACTTTTGAAGAAAATGAACAGTTAAAATGGGAAGGTTTTTTTTTTTGGCTGATGCTGTATAAGCTTGCTTTCTAGCAGCATATGCCCTCTACTGAAGAAGACAGCTGACGCTAAAACAACAGATTGCAGGGTGGATGGTTGATCTGTACAATGCCACTTTTCATCAGAAACTCTTTGCAATACATGCAGAACGGGCGAGGGCATTGTCATGCAATAAAAACCAGGTGCCTTTTTCTCAAAATTGCAGCCTCACCAAGAAAATGCACTCCAATAGTCTTTGAAACACCTGTACCTAGAATGCAGCATTGACACTCCTATATACTGGACTTCTAAAGTAAACAAAACATTTTGTACCTTGGTAGTGATTCTGAAGTCTACTGCATGCTCAGATGCTTCATCTCTGCATTGTACCAAAACGCCCAAAACTCAAATACATAACAGTCGAGGAAATTAGGATCATCTTGACAAGGATGACAGCTGAATGAAATCATGATAACATTCTTCGTTACTTCTGCTCATCTATGAGGCACAACTTTTACGCAGACCTTCCTCACTAAATCTTATGCAGAAAATCAACATCTGATATTCGTTGGATGCGCCATTAAAAAATTGTGACACAGAATGTTAATGCTACTAATAAAACTGGTTGTTACTTGCAACCTGTCAGCCTACTGGACAATCTCTGTTCCACCATCTGTTGAAAGTTTTTTTAAATATAACATACCGCTTCCACTTATTTTTTAAATTTCATCGAACATGATTGCAATAGCACCAGTCTGGAAACTTTAATGCATATTAAATTGTAGGTTAAGTACAAAATGAGAATTTTAAAAAATTTAACAAGCCAATTAAAAAAGCCTATCTAGAGGCTATAAGGTGACAGCCCCCACCACTAGACTTACCCCGCAAGAGGCTGGTAACCTATCCGGGGGACATTCTAAATACTCGAAATAAGCTCAAGAGAAAAAACTGGACGGATCTCAAGAGTAACAATGGCAATGGATATAGGACTACGATTAAGGAACTTAAAGTAGCAACTTTGAATGTTAGGGGAATAAATCACAAATTAGATGAATTGACCATGGAACTAGAAAATAGAAATATTGACATAGCAGTCATTACAGAAACAAAAAAGAAGAACTAAGGATACAAAGAAATAGGTAACTTCATAATGATATACTCCGGCGTACCAAGTGAAATGTGGGCATCATTGGGAGTTGCTGTTATAATAAAGAAAGAATAGGGAAACAAAATATTAGACTACTCTTGGATATCACCCAGAATATTGAAATTAAGACTAAAAATTCTATCTTATACATTAACAATCATTGGCATCTATGCACCAGTGGAAGGCGATATTTATGAAACCACAGAATTTTAAGATGAATTACAGCAGATCATAGACCAAACTAACAAAAACGAGTATCTCATACTAGCAGGAGATTTTAATGTAAGGATTGGTGCTCAATCGTAGACAAATGTATAGGATCAGAAGGCGAATCCGTGGTCAACAATAATGGAAAGCAAGAAACACAAGGTCTATAATAGATTATATTATCATTAATGAAAATTAAAATGACAAAATTAGAGACACTAGAGCATTCAGAGGCAGTGAAATTGACAGTGATCACTACCTAGTAGAAAGCACTTTCAAAATAAAAAGAAGAAAATACAAACAAAAACTACTAAGAAATTAAAAATACATTTGTTGGAAGATGAAATCACTAAATTCCTGTATGAAAGTCGATTGAAAGATAAACTCAAATCAGATGAAAGTGATAATGTTGAGGAAATCTGGTCAAACATGAAAAAATCAATTCTGGGAGCTGCTAAAGAAAGTCTTGGATATAAACCTATAAAAAATAAAAACTGGCTAAGAACTTGAAACAAAGAATTGAAACAAACAATCAATGAGAAAAAAAAAGACCTATAAACTGTTCCTACAAACCAAAGACATCTACACATAAAATATAAAAAGCTCAGAGCAGAAGTCAGAAAACTAACCAGAATAATCCGACGAGATGACTGGGATAAATTTGTTAAATCTTTGGAACGTGATATCACGGGCCCACAGAAAAGAGGTTTTAAAATTTTTAAGAAATTACAACTAGACACAAACGATCAAATAAAAACCAACTCCATCTCCCGAACAGAATGGAAGAAACACTATTCCAAACTATGGTATAACCCAGGCACTAAGGAATTAGAAGATGAATCTGTGGTAACCAAAGATGAAGAAAATATAACAATGGAAGAACTAGAGTTAACATTACAAAAATCAAAAAACCGAAAAAGCCCAAGCATAGATAATTTGAATGTAGAACTGTTTAAATATGGGGGAACCTTACTAAAAAACGCACTACTAAAATTATTTAACATCATATGGCATAAGCAACAAGATACCCAAAGACTGGGAAACAGGAATAGTAATCAATTTACACAAAAAAGCTAACCCTAACAACTACAGAGGGATAACACTGCTGTCAACTGCTGTAAAGCTATACTCTAATATACTAAAGAATAAACTTAATAAATACAGTGAACAATTCTTAGAAGAAAATCAATGTGGGTTCAGAAAAGGGAGAAGCACAATAGATGTCATTTTCTCACTACAACAAATTTTGGAGAAAAGAAGAGAATTCAATCTACCAACATTTCTGCTGTTTACTGATTATGAAAAGGCATATGACAATGTAAAACGGGAAAAACTTTGGCAGATTCTACGTGAGGAAAATATCCCAACCCAACTTCGGAAAGCGATCCAAAGCCTATATAAAAACACAAAAGTCTGTATAAAATATTCTAATGGCCAACTATCAGACCCAATTAACACCAACAAAGGAGTCAAACAAAGATGTGGACTATAACCAAATTTATTTAATACCTACATCAACAAAATTCTTAAAGAATGGAAACAAACAATTAACAATGGAATACAGTTGAACAACAGGAATAAAATCCAAACTATCTTATATGCTGATGATCAAGTTATAATTGCAAAATCCGAAGATGAACTACAGATAGCAGCAAATGAACTTAATAAAATAGGTAAAAAGTAAGAGATGAAAATCTCCACCTCGAAAACAAAATAAATGGGATTATGTGAAAAAAACATACACAGTCAAAATTGTTATTGATGATAAAATAATAGAACAAATATCTGACTTCACCTATTTGTGAAATTTAATATCAAACGAAGGGAAAGATATCACACCAAACTACAAAAATATAATAAAATGAATGGAACGATTAAACCACTGGAAAACAAATGACAACTGAAACAAAATTACGCCTGCACAACATCACTTCAAAAGTAGCCCTCTTCTACAGCTGTGAGACTTGGGTCATAAATAAGAAAGATGCACACAAACTAGAAGAAGCACAAATGAAATTTTTAAGCCCATTATTAGGCTTTACTAGACTAGACCACCAAAAATAATTTAGATATCCACGAGAAATTAAAAGATGAAGGATAACATAGTAAATGACATAAAACGGTATCAGGAAAAATGGATCAGCCACATAGAAAGAATGAACCCAGACCGGATCCCAAAGCCTTTAACTAAGCCTAAGTCTTTAACTACAAACCTACAGGCAAGAGAGAGATGTTGGTCGACCAAGCCAACGATGGCGAGATCAAGACCACCTCCAAGAGATACAACGGAACAGGTCTTAAAAGACCTAAGCCGGACCAAGTTCATGATGATGAACAAGCTAATTTGAGCCAACCACTACTGATATGCAACTGCACATTGCAAAAACAAACGATTTGTAGATATTCATGGTAGAGATTTATAACTGAAATGATGGCAATTGTGTATCTTATTTTACATGTATATGTATCTTTGGAAGAATGCATATTCATGTAGCAGATGATGGTCTCTGTGAATCTATATAGCAAAAATTTTGGCATATAGACTTGCTAATGCCAAACAATGTAGCTACGCTTTAGGAAAATAACGTTATCTTCCGAAAGTAACAAATTGCCGAATAACGACTGCTTTCTACGCACACTTATGGCTAGCATCTGCCAATATCTGATGGTCTTTACAGTGCAGCGGCCTAATATGAAAATCCGTTTGGTCGCATAAGACAAAAAATTGAGATCGCAAGCTAAATAACAGATAAATATAAGCCTATGAAAATAAGTGCTATTTGGAAAAGCGCGCTTTTATAAAGAAAATATACAGTACTTACTTGTAAATTAATTTGAATATTCAATAGAATTAATATTATATCTGTACTTTCTTACAAACTGGCGAGAGCATTTGCACTATATACACATCAACGTTGCCTCCCATACGCCTAGCGTGTCAGCATTCGCGAAAGAATTGACTGAATAATAGACAACGAGAACCAACTTCTCGAGGCAAAAAGAACCGACTCAAAAACCGCAAACTTCGCGAATGAATCACAAAGGCGCCATTCCCAAACGACTACGCATGACACAACCAGCCAAAGAGTAGTCTTTAACCGAGGTGTTTTAATTAGAAAGATCTGTAATAATATAGATCACAAGTCTTTAATAGGTGAGATCTGAAGTAAGTGTAGAATAAAAGCTTCAGGCATACGAAAGCATAAAAGATTATTATACAAGAATTGGCAGAATACTCAGTTGTGTACAAATCAAACTACACTATCCTACTCACAGAGCAGTAACATATCTTACTTCTCTGTGATCCTACTTAAGGCCGTGCCAGGTTATACAGTTAACTTAGTACAAACTCCTCATTTCTACTCCTACCTCCCTCACGGTAATTTTTCTTATATAAGGTTGTTTTTTTGTTTTTTTTTTTTAGGGGGAGAGGGGTGATTAAAAAATAATATAAAATTTTATTTTTTAAACACAAAATAATATATATTATGATACATGAAGTAAATATGTTAAAAATAAAATTTAAAAAACGAAAATAAAATTGTAAACAGAAAATAAAATTGTCAACAGAAAATAAAATGAAACTATATATAAACTTAAAATAAAAATGTAAATAATAACAAAACATTATATAAATTTAACTTGTCTTGCTTTGGCTGTAGCAAAATCTAAAGAATCCCAAATATCACTTTCTATTATCCCCGGAGGCTCACATCAAGTGAGTATGGGCTTGGCACACCCAGGTTCCGAGCTGGATATCATCCTTCTCTTTCTTGGTGATTCCCTTCTACTTTTGACTCCCTCTCTCTCTCTCTCTCTCTCTCTCTCTCAGGGTAACTTGGGAACTTTTTTTTTTTTTTCCTGGTACAGCATAAGCCTCAGGCTTCCTTGCACCATAATAATAATAATAATAATAATAATAATAATATAGCTATTATTGCCAAATTATTTAACCTTTGTTGATGCATTGATGAACGGAGGTGTCATTTTTTATTAATTTTAATTTCGAAAAAGAGCACTCACCACTGGCTACTGATACGGGCATTGTTAACATTATTCTTAATTTAACTCAAAATTCCTACCACAGAACCAAAAAGAAAAAATCGATCCTTAATTATTAGCCAGTTTAGACCTGCAAAGTCTAACTTTATGACAATGTCTTACAAAATTGATATCGCCTTCCCCATGAATTATTAGCGAGTTGGACAAGGAGAGTTGGAAAAGAAGCTTCCTATATCTAAAATAAAGGTAAGCCCTGTTGATTCATAATATAATAGAATACAGGGTGTTTCAGTTAAACGTTTCAGAACTTCTAAGAGGGGTAGGGTACATCCTGACAACTCGAAATCATATAGCAATGTGGGGTCGGAAATGCTTTCCTGAAGCGGTGTTGTACACAGAAGCACCATAAAGAAAAGAGACCGTAAGTGAGAAATCGTTTTAATAATACATGAAAAGAAGCAAAAGGTACATGGATTAAACTAAGTGTTCGAAGTTTCTTCCACGGGCTACAATGCACGCCTCACATCTCCGACGCATGGACATCCGAACATTCTGGAATACTCCAGGCGAATTTCGAATTTCTTCGGCAGCTACTGCGATTCTTGCAACCAGCTCCTCAGCATTGTCAACAGGGGTGTCATAAACTAGCGATTTCATATGACCCCAGAAATAAAAATCAAGACATGATAGGTCGGGTGACCGAGCAGGCCAACGCACGGGGCCACCACGTCCGATCCACTGTTGACCAAATGTGACATTCAGGTAGTTACGAACATCTCCGCTATAATGGGCAGGGGCTCCATCGTGTTGGAACCACATTGTCTGTTGCGTCGATGCAGAAATCTGTTCACCTCTCAAAAGTTGTGGCAATACTTGCAGCAGAAAGATCAAGTAGATAAGTCCGGTTAGACGACACGGTAACAGGTAAGGTCCGATGAGGTGATCTCCCATAATACCGGCCCATACATTGACCGAAAATCGAATCTGTGCTGCACGACGTCGTATTGCATGCGGGTTCTCGACCGCCCAGATATGGTCGTTATGCGTGTTGAAAATTCCTTCCCTTGTGAAGGAATTTTCACGGTCATATGAAATCGCTAGTTTATGACACCCCTGTTGACAATGCTGAGGATCTGGTTGCAAGAATCGCAGTAGCTGCCGAAGAAATTCGAAATTCGCCTGGAGTATTCCAGAATGTTCGGATGTCCATGCGTCGGAGATGTGAGGCGTGCATTGTAGCCCGTGGAAGAAACTTCGAACACTTACTTTAATCCATGTACCTTTTGCTTCTTTTCATGTATTATTAAAACGATTTCTCACTTACGGTCTCTTTTCTTTTTATGGTGCTTCTGTGTACAACACCGCTTCAGGAAAGCATTTCCGACCCCACATTGCTATATGATTTCGAGTTGTCAGGATGTACCCTACCCCTCTTAGAAGTTCTGAAACGTTTAACTGAAACACCCTGTATATATATATATATATATATATATATATATATATATAGATATTTTTTTTTTTTTTTAATGTAAATCCCAAACACAAGAGGTATTAGAACCAGTGGTGGGATTCAGCTGGTTCGCACCGGTTCGGCAGAACCGATACCTAATTTTTTGTTGAGTTCGGCGAACCGGTTGTTAAAATGGCGCTTGTGATCAGGGTTCTCTCTAAGGTGGGCGCCTGGTATTCTATGCCATTTATTAATTCAGCAAGAAATTTTCGTTTAGTATCGATAAAATGAAGAAAATGTAGTTCTGACTGATGTTTATCAATGGTATAAGCATAGTGCTTTGCTTATAAAAGTTTATGATATGACCACACGCGGACAGAACCAGTAAAAATATTCAAATATATATATTATAGAGCAGGAGCACATATCCGCTCCTGCTCTATAATATATCAAAATAAAACATTTTTAAATTTTTTTACAGTAGCCCTTAAAAGGTTGAAAAGGCAACAGAGTTTGACAGATTTTTTTCAATAAGAAACCAAAATCAGAATTTGTTGTATTAGAATTGGCCTTGGAATCAGTTACATCACCAACAATTTTCGTTGAAGTAGTTGAATTGGAAAAACAAGATGCAGAGACAATGTTATTATTATTATTATTATTATTATTATTATTATTATTATTATTATTATTATTATTATTAGCAGCCATATGGTGCAAGGAAGCCTGAGGCTTATGCTGCACTAGCCAAAAAAAAAATTCTTCAGTTACCCTAAGAGAGAGAGAGAAAGTAGAAGGGAATCACCAAGAAAGAGAAGAATGATGATACCCAGCTCAGGACCCTGGGTGGGCCAAGCCCATACTCACGAGATGTGAGCCCCTGGGTATATGTTCTTCAGTTATGGGAAGTTTAAATAATGTTGGGCTTACTAAGAACTACCTAGAAAAAAAAATGAATAGGATTTTGCTCCAATGGTGCCAGCGTTATGCTTGGGAGAAAATCTGGAGTGAGCACTAGGATTGCAAAAGAGTTTCCAAACATAATAATATGGCACTGTTTAAATCATCGCCTCCATCTTGTTTTAGATGATTCGATAAAGGAAACAAAGCAAGTAAATCATTTTAAAATATTTATTGATAAGATATATACTATTTTTCATCAATCCAATAAGAACCAAACTGAACTTTCCAAAATATCCGAACAACTTGGAATTGAAATTATAAAGATTGGTAGAGTTTTGGGACCAAGATGGGCTTTCTGTAGTTTAAGGTCAACCCTAGCTGTGTGGCGCGCTTATCCAGCGCTACATCACTATTTTTATTCAAATAAAAAGTACTTAGGTATGCCTGCCCGTCTTGAAAATATATATTTTATAACTGATTTGGCATTGATGATTGATATTTTAAACGAAATTTCTCTTCTTTCAAATGCACTGCAAGCAAGAAATATAGACATAATAAAGGCTGAAAAACTCGTGATAAGATCTATTAAAGCATTTCAAATGCTTGGAAAGGAAAAGGTTCCATACGAAAAAAAAGTTGATGAATTAATTACTTCAAAAACCTTCAAAAATATAAAATTTGTAGAAAATCATCGATTTGTCTCGGGCTTCCCCGAGAAAGACTTTTAGAAAATATCATAAATAAATTTGAAAAAAAAAAAAAAAAAAAAAAAAGACTAATGGATTGTGAACATTTAAAAGCAAGTTGTAGCCAATTTCAAGAGAGGGATAAATTACAATTTCTCAATTTTTTGGAGCCAGATTACTGGAATATTGAAAAAGTACTAGTTCCATGGAAAGCAGCTGAAGAACAATTGCTCGTATTTAATGACATTTTTAATTACCAAATTGATATTAATGATTATCGAGATTTCTTGGAAAACGTTTTAAAAAATTCCCAGAATTATGCAATTCCTGAAAGGGTTCAAAGGGCTAAAAATATTGTCAGAACAATTGCTGTAAGTTCAGCAGAAGCGGAAAGGGGTTTTTCAAAGATGAACATAATATGCTCAGAGAAGAGAAGTCGCCTAACTGTTTCTAATATATCAAACAGAAAGACTATTAGTCTAATCGGCCTACTCTAATGGAATGGGATCCTACTCCTACAGTGGTTAAGGATAAATCACACAGCCGATGATGATGCTCGGATAAAAGCGAAGAAAATTGCAAGCGAGGACGCCAATCAAGAAGCAGTATTTAAATATCTTAAATAACAGTTTTAGTTTTTTGTCAGGTATTATTTAATATTTTATCATTAATATTTTAAAACTCTTTCTTATAACATAATCTAATTTTGTGGACCTCTTTTATTGTTCTTATTTAATTATTAACTGCATGAAATAATAAACTACCATTCGGTATATAGTTTTTTTATACTTAGAACGGTCATTAGGGCAGCGAACCAGTTGTTAAATTATTTGAATCCCACCACTAATTAGAACCTATAGTACTTAGTACCGTGCGTAGGTTGGAGGTTGAGAAGACGAAAGGAGATATTTGTTGACATTGAACTTAGACTTCTGTAGACTGTGATTTTCAGAAAACACATATGAAGGAAGGTTTTTCCAAAAAACGGCACTTGAATGAATACACGAGGAAGATGAAAAGTTGGTTCTGAGAGTTTGAAGTGGACAGTAAATGCATATTGGCTGGTGAAGTTAAAAGTGTCCGCAATTCTGAACAGACAAGATAAGAGGGAGTATACGATGAGAGCCCTGTCGATCAATTCGGCCCTGGAAAGATTGTGCAAGGCTCAAGGGGTAGCATTTTTTTCAGCCTGGTCTCTACTTGTTAACAGGAGAGACTGCTTCTACAGGGAAGGGATACACTTAAATAGAAAGGGTGCAAGAATATTTGCTGATCCTACCGAGGCAGTGTTAGGTGGGTCAGAAAACTGCTAGCTTGTAGGGATGCAAGGACAAATAGATTAACAGTAGTCACTGGAAGAGGTGAAAGTGATTCTTGTACTGCTTCTATTAGAATGAGCAGAAGCCTGAAAAAGAAATGCAGGATTTTCAGAGACTGCGGAGAGTCGTTGCTGTACAAGTACACATGGGTTGTGTTAGGGTAGCTAAGAATAGGAACAGTTGCATGTATATGTTCGTGTATACCAATACTAGAAGTTTGGTAAATAAATTTGATGAATTTGAGGTATTGCTGAAAACATCAAAGGCAGATATTATTGGGATATCAGAGAACTGGTGCCACACAGACATAAGGAATGCAGAACGAGAATTTGGGGAGTACAATGTGTACAGAAAGGATAGACAGGACAGGAAGGGAGGAGGGGTTATGCTATTAGTTAAGAAACACATAAAATCCAAGTAAGTGAAGGCAGTCGACATCGATGGACAGTGCAGTGTCGAGTCAGTTTGTTGTGACATAAGCATTGGGAGATCAAAATTGAGAGTAGGAGTGTGCTATAGGACTAATGAGGAAATAGAGTGGGCAAGTAAATCAGAGAGTCTTATAATGGGGGACTTTAATTTCCCAGATATTGACTGGAATTTGTGGGTTGGTCACACACACACACACACACACACACACACACACACACACACACACACACACACACACACACACACACACACACACACACACACACACACACACACACACACACACACACACACACACACACACACACACACACACACACACACACACACTAACAAGGCTTTTATTGGACGATTCTTTTCTACATCAGCATGTTCGGGAAGCAACTAGAGCGAGTAATTCTCTTGATCTAATTATCAGCAGTGATTCTTCATGCATTAAGAAACTGCAGATAAATGAACCACTAGGTGGTAGCGATCACAGTGTGCTGAAGTGGGATTTCCTCAAAGGGGCAACTAACATCAGGGATAAAGGGAAGGGTTTTTGCTTCCCAAAGCGACTATGATTGCTGAGGCAGTATTTAAATTCTATACAGTGGGACCAACTCATGATGTTACCAACAGAGAATTCAAAATGGGAAGCATTCAAAGAACTAATCTTGGAAGCTACTCGGCTTTACATACCAACTAAGAAATATTTTTCAAGGTTTAGGCCTAAATGGATGTCAGATAAACTAATGAAACATATGGCAGAGAATAAAAATGCATGGGATACATAGTAATTACTGGGTGACATGGAAGCCTATGATAGATATAATTTGGTCTGTAACCAAGTCACAAAGGAGATTAGGCAGGCAAAGGCAGATTATGAGAAATCCTTTGCAAATGATGCAATGAAAAACAGAAAAGAGTTTTTACCTATGTAAACTCTAGAAGGAAAGGGAGGAATCAGGTTGGTATACTGGACATTGATGGTTCAACATTTGAGGATCCTGCTCATTGGCTATCAAACTAAACGAGTACTTTCCATCTACATTCACACATGAGGAGTTATTCGGGAAGGGGAAAGCCAGATGTGAGTACACTTTGGCAGTGAGCTAGTTGATTAAGTAATAACTGAAAGGAAAAGTAATAACTGGAGAAGAAATTGTTGAGGATAAACATAAAAAAGCACCCGGGGTGGATTAGATTTATCCAGTTATATTAAAGCAGAGAGCAAAGCAAGTAAGAAAACCCTTAGCCATAATTATGAGAGCTTCTTTGGACTCAGGGGATGTACTCATAGACTAGAGATGTGCAAATGTGAGACCAATTCACAAAGCAGGACAAAGGCTGACATAAGTAATTATAGACTGTGAGTTTAACTTCTGTTTCAGGAAAATTAATGGAGGCACTGGTTAAAGAAGCAAGGCAGAATCATCTGGACAAGACTTCAGTTATAGCTCGGGCACAGCATGGTTTTGTGAAGGGAAAGTCGTGCCTGACCAATTTGATTTGATTCTATGATGCAGTCAAAAAAGAACTGGATGCAAGGAATAATTTTGATATTATATACTTGGATCTTAAAAATGATTTTGAATCTGTTTCACATGGAAGACTTCTGGACAAATTGGAACAGTGTGGCATTGGGGGCAAATTGCTGCTATGGATAAAGGGATGGTTGAATGGGAGAAGGCAGAGAGTGGTAAACAATAGACACTTCTCATCGTGGACTAATGTTATTAGTGGAGTTCCTCAGGGTTCAGACTTGGGTGCATTGTTGTATTCTGTATTTATAAATGATATTGATGATGGTATATCAAGCCAAATGTCCAAGTTTGCAGACGATACAATGGTTGACAGGTTTGTTAAATACACTACTGACGCTACTCTGCTGCAATAGAATCTGGAAAGGTTGAGCAGATGGGCTTAGAGGTGGCAATTGAAGGTGAACATTGACAAATGTAAATTACTACATATGAGAAACAGTAACCCCAGAGCAACGTATCAACTCTAGGGTACTACACTGATAGTGGTAGAGAATGAAACGGACCCGGGCGCAATTGTGCAGGCAGATATGAAGTTCTCTCAGCAGTGCAGACGGGCTGCAAGAGTAGCTCATGGTGTCTTGTCAATCATATAATGGAATTTTTCTAGCAGGGATAAGGAGGTGATTATTCTTTTGTATAAGTCAGGCCACACCTTGTTTGTCTAGTTCTGCCTTGAATCTAAACTTAAATTTAAATCTGTTTAACCTATTAACTTCTAAAACGACAAATGGAACAGTTAAAGCAGGATGTTTGAATTCAGTCACAATGGGAATATAGGGAGTCGAAACTCTTGTTTTTGTTGTGCTGGTTATTCCGCTGGTCAGTATGGTTTAGCGTGGTCGTGCAAGCAGTCAGATACGTTGGTTCTGGTTGGCCAGGGTTTGCAGGTGGCGGAAGGGTTTGCCGTCTAACGTCCTTGGTCCTTGGCAAATTTAGAGAATAGTTTGTAAGGTGCTTCATTCTCCAGTAGCTAATGCTCCTCGTTTTTGAGGTTGAATTGTATATGTGTGATCAGGTGTCCACGTAGATATTTAGAGCGCTCACGTTCATGCATTATGTGGTGCCATGTCTCCATAGAGCCACATGCGCACATGGGGTTATCTGTGATGCCAAGGAGTTTCAGTTTGTTGGGGATCGCTCGTGCTGTGAAGGAGGTAAGTAGTGTAGGGTCCGGGGTTGGACATTGCTGATATTGTGGGTAGACCTGTTGGATATTAGGTAGAAACTTTCGAGTTATATCGGCTTTCGTTGAATCAGTACAATGTTGCTGCCAGATTTCTGATCTGTGGTATGGTATAGATACGTTGTGGCTTTTCTACCCCTGATTTGTTGCTGCATTCCGTTGTCGAGTTGTCAAGAGCGGAAGCGCAGCAGCACAAGCTCTTTGAGTAGACCGGGATTCAAGCCCCTTACTGCTAAATACGGTCGACCTGCCAATCCTCACTGGACCAGCGTGGCAGATTATGGTCCATTTCCTTCAGCATGAATTGTTGAGGAGGCTTCCACCCTGCAGTGGGTTGATAACGGCTACAGTTTACCTTTTTTTTCCTGTGTGGATTACTTCCAAGTCGAGAGGCAGGGTTCCCGTTATACGTAGGTGCTGTGCCACAGAGGTGAGTGGCAGTTGAAGTCAGCGAAGACAAGTGTCATGGCTCAATGCATCTCGCTGAGTATTTGTTGCAAGTACTGTGTTACAGGGAAAATATCCTCGCCCGGACGACAGTAGAAGGATATCACATACAATTCTCCCAGTGACGATGCACATGCAGTGACGATATGTGTGCACAGGATGCCCACTCAGAACACAGGTGGGTGATCTCTGTCACTGGTATATTAGGGTTTCTCACCACTACAGCCGCCCATGGGGTCACTCCATCCAACAGGGCAATCTTGTAATTGAGCGGGTATCCCCGTACAGCGCCAGCGTAATGTTCTTGTAGCAGTATAATGTCAAGATTTTCTTCCTCTGGCTTTTGCCTATATGTCCCGCAACGGCAATGGCCCGCTACACGTTTAGCTGCAGAAATTTAATGCAGCTTGTGTTATATTTTTTAGGAAGAGTCCCCATAGTGAATGTTTAGTTGTTGTGTGCCTTTTGCTTTTATGTAGACAGGGTATTTTGTCCGACGGAAGTGTTTCTTCCCCCAAGTGGAACAGCCCCATAACGAATAATAAAGGTGAATTACTGGAGGAATTCATATTAAATAACGGATTGATTGTCTGGAACTCCCCTGGGCATGATGTCGAATGCAACAAGAACTTCTTCTGCATCAAGCCTACTAAAGGTATTTGAGAAATCTCTTCTGAAAACGTTAACCAAACAAATAATGCCACATCAGCCACCGCAGATCCACTATGCCACCCTGTCAAGATCCACCGCTACAAATCTAGTCAGTACCACTACCACGATCCTCGAAGCATTTGAGCACGGTTCGGAAATCACCGTTACTTATATCGACGTCCAGGCAGCATTTGATTCCGTATCCGTTCACGCGTTGATAAGGCTATTACGTGAGTATTACTTCATTGGCGGAGATGTGCTCTGGTTCATTCAGTCAATGCTTGAGAATAGGACGATTATTGTTCGCGATGCCAATCGACGCTACACCAGAAATATTACAACTGGAGTCCCACAAGGTGGGGTCCTCTCTGGTATTTTGTTCTCAGCCGTTCTTCTGACTTTCGTGACGGGCCGAACTGATATTATCACTTTCGCCGATGATATAAAGCTGTTCACTGTTATCAACCCCGGAGACACTGCTGACTACAGAAACGTAGTAATCGAACATAAAATCCAGAACCTCGAGGCCTTCCTCTCCGGTTTCGGCCTTCACATCAATCCTGAGAAGTCGAAACAGCTCACTTTCTCGCTCAAACGGAACCCAACGATGGTGCAACCCAATATAAGAGGATCCGCGATTTCTGCTGTGCAGCAACACACCGACCTGGGCGTTATTTTTGACCAGAAGCTCTCCTTTATACCACACATAGACCACCTGCAAAAAAAATTCTGTCGACTCCGGTGGATGCTTAAGCAACAACTTATGCATGTCCATGACCAGGCCGTTGGGTGCAGGTATATTAAGACGTGTGTCTATCCGGTCATTCTTTATGGAGCAGAAGTCTGGACCTCAACTGCCGCAACGCATCTAAGACGGATTTTTGCGGGCGAATTTTGGCTATTGAAGTGGGCCATATGGAAATTCCGACTTCCCTCTGCACGAAGGACCACCCAGATGGCAGCATCTCTAAACATCAGACGTCTTCCTGCCATTATCCATGAGAGAAGGCTCGTCTTTTCTGTAAAAATGATGGTTGGCATTATTTCGCACCCAGACGTCTGGGCCAACTGCGGTTGGAGGATCCCGGTCCCAAGCCTTCGGGCCAATCCAGTCCTCCAGGCCACCCCAAACCGGTTAAAGTTATCCGATCGCTTCATACCCGTGCAAATGCTGCAGTACGTATACTCCTTGGATGGCGACCTCTACAAGTTCGCAGTGGATAAAAAATACAGGCAGAACTTACTCCATCGACTTCCTTCTCAGGACCATGTCACAGGGCATTAGAACCTGCTCCCAAGGACCTGTCCATCATTCCCATGGATCCCTCACTACATTGCTCCAACTTTCTGCGCCTGCTCAGATGACTCCAACACTGTAAGAGGACTGCTCCCTGGAGGATAAATTAGCATGATAACATGCTGTTGTGTATTTACGTTCCTTGTTTATTGCAGTGTATTAGCCTTTGTAACCTTTATATTAGACTTTTACCTTGTGTTAGCCTTTACTGTAAACCCCTGGCTTCTAGCCGTGAAGGGTATTGTGTACGGCATATGCATTTTGTATACAATAAAGATTTCTTCTAACATTCGGGAGATGCATAGAAAACTGGACTATTCACTACTCTTGGTCGGTAAGCGACCATAATGTAATAAATTTTGATATATTATCTAATGAAAACACAACAGCTTTGAGAGACACTCATGACTTCCCCAGATACAAAACTGAACAAATCAATTGGAATCCTTTTGATAAACTACTTAAGGAAAAATATACGGATGAAAAACTAACAAATCTGACAGCTCATACTTTAAATCAACATCTAAAAGAATTGATGGCAATCATCACCGAAATATGCGACGAGACTATTAAGAAGAAACAGAGAAGACAAAATTCGGTTCCATGGTGGTCCCAGGATCACCTAGGAATTATAGTAGATAACAAACTTCAATTCATTACCCATGCTAAATATGTACTAATCAAAATCAAGACTTTGACAAGCAAAATAATCAGAATTACCAAAGGTTCTTGGAGTCTGAAACTCTCCACTCTCAAGCTGTACTACACATGCATATTTATTCCTATTGTCTGTTATGCTGCCGGCGCTTGAGGGCCCCAGTATATTCAGAGTCAAGGTGGAAAAAATCTTGACTCAAGCCCAGCACTTCTTCGTGATTGCAAATTCAAGAGCTTGGGGCACAATTTTGGGGCACAGGAATCAACGGAAAACTACCAATTAAATACGTAGTACTGTACAATTACTTTCAGTATTGTTAGAAGGAAGGGTATGCAGCACAGTTCAACCAGTTTTCTGTTAACCTGGACGTGCCAGTGAAAGAAGACAACACTAGATTAAGAAACCAGTTCCTCCAGGAATGGCAAAACGAATGGACTAATGCCAACATTGGAAGAATTAGTACCCTTTTTTATACCTCAAGTTGCAGAATTTGAAAAAAAACATTGGTCCTGGTTTATCTTCAACTGGTTTGTCTCTACCGTCTCCCAACTCCACTAACCACTTGGAGCTCTTTGACTTCCTCTCTTTGCAACTTGACTTTCTTCAGTCCAACTTTCCTAACAGTGAGGTAATTTTCCTTGGTGATTTTAATGTTCACAACTCCAGCTGGCTTCCGTTTTCTAGTCAACCCAGCAGGTCGAGATGCTGAGGCTTTTGCAATTACTAATGACCTAGCACAGATTGTTCATTTACCTACAAGAATACCGGACAATCCTAATTATACAGCCAATACGCTTGATCTTTTTCTCACAAACAACACATCTAAGTACACGGTCGAAGTGAGAGGTCCTTTAAGCATTTCAGATCACAACTTGGTGATTGTCTCTTCTCCAATGAAACCTTTATCTCATGCCTATTCCCAACCACGTGTTGTTTGGCATTACAAGAATGCAAAATCGGATGACCTGCGAGACTTCTTTTCTTCTTTTGCTTGGTCGGATAACTGTTTCAAAACTTCTGATGTCAACGTTTGTTCAGATCGTGTCAGTGAAATTATTCTTACAGGAATGGAATCCTTTATCCCACATTCCATTTTAAAATCTCGTCCTTTGTCTAAACCTTGGTTTTCCAATAAATGTGCTAAGGCTATTCAAGAGAAGAATGTTGCATATCGTAATTGGCTTGTTTCTAATTCTTCAGTTTCATTTTCTGCCTACACCAAAGCTCGCAACAATTGTAAAGCAATTATTAATCAGTCCAACTAGAGTTTGAACAGGCTAAGAGTAGAAAACCTGCTTCTTGCCCTAATGGTAGCCGAGCATTCTGGTCTCTTGCCAAAGCTATTGGCCGCAACTTTTGCCCATCTCTGCTCCCACCTCTGTCCAAACCAGATGGTTCTGTTATCACTTCAGCCAAGGATAAAGCTGACCTGCTAGCATCCCATTTTTCTTCCAACTCATGTATTAATGATCTTGGTAAAACACCTCCCACCATTCCCAACACGCTCCATTCAATGCCTCCTGGGGTCGTCTGTCAAAAGGATGTCAGAAGGATTTTGAAGAATCTTGATGCTAAGAAAGCTCCAGGTCCCGATGGTATTTCCCCTGTTATTCTCAATACCTGTGCTCCTATTCTTTGCCGCCTTTTTTCACTTTCTTATTCAAAAAGTGTTTTTCCTTCAGCTTGGAAATTTGCTCATATCCAGCCAGTTCCTAAAAAGAGTGACAAATACCTCCCATCCAATTATTGTCCTATTGCAATTACTTCTACTCTTTCTAAAGTAATGGAGAAATCAATTAACTGCCAACCCTTAAACTACCTAGAAACCTTCCGTCTGATCAACGATCGCCAGTATGGATTCTGTCAGTGTCGATCCACTGGTGATATTCTGGCTTTTGTTACCCATTTATGGAATAATTCAATGGAAAGGTTCGGTGAAACACAAGTAGTTGCTCTTGACATCTCAAAGGCTTTCGATCGTGTTTGGCTTAAAGGTGTTCTAAACAAGCTTCCATCTTATGGTTTGCCAACTGTTTTTAGTAATTGGTTATCTAGTTTTCTCTGTGATCGCTCACTGAGGGTGATGGTAGATGGCTCTCTGTCATATAACTTCTCCACTAATGCCGGTGACCCCCAAGGTTCAGTTCTTTCCCCCACTCTTTTCCTCTTGTATATTAATGACCTTCTTCCATTGACTGGAAATCCTATCCATAGTTTTGCCGATGATAGCACATTGCATTCCACTTTCCATTTTGAGAAACCTTGTCCTGCTCAATCAGCTTCAACTTCTCGTAAATCTGCTACCAATTCCTTAAAAGCCGATGTTCAGGTAATTCTCCAATGGGGCAAAGACAACTTAGTTGATTTCAACCCTTCTAAAGCTCAGTCTTGTCTTATATCTCGCAAAAAGGATTCTTCTGCTCCTATGCTTATCTTTAGTGACACTTCAATTTCTAGGCAAAATGATATATCTGTTTTGGGGATTACCCTGACTTCTAATCTCTCTTGGCACAAGCACATTACAAATATTGTTTTCTCTGCATCTAAAAAACTTGGTTTTCTCTTTCGCTCTCGGCGTTACTTTTCTTCCAAACAGCTGCTCACTCTGTATAAATCGCAAATCTGCCCTGCCATGGAATATTGTTCCCACATCTGGGGTGGTTCCTCTAAAACTTCACTTAGACTTCTTGATTCCATTCAGAAGAGGGCAGTTAGGTTAATTAATGATTCATCTCTAACAGAGTCTCTCCACTCGCTGCCTCATAGATGTACTGTTTCTGGTGCATGCCTCTTCTACAGATACTTACATGGACACTGTTCTTGTGAATTGGCTTCTATAATTCCCGCTCTCGCTCTTTCAAAACTGTCCGAACGCGTGCCGCCACCAGCCAACATCCATTTACTGTCCAACTTCGAACTCACAGAACCAACTTTTCATCTTCCTCATTTATTCAATCAACTGCCGATTTCTGGAACAACCTTCCTTCATACGTATTTCCTGAAAATTACAATCTACAGAAGTTCAAGTCCAATGTCAACAAATATCTTCTTTCGTCTTCTCAACCTCCAACCGAAGTACGGTACTAAGTACTATTGGTTCTAATACCTCTCATGTTTGGGGTTCACATAAAAAGGCGCCTCCGTAGCCACGTGGGAAGGAGCAGCAGTGCCTAGCACACGCTTCTTGATTAGACCGGGGCTCGGTTCGAGCCCGTCACCACCAAATACGGAGGATGCGGAAAAGTCAGGGAATGACCACCGCATATCCCGGAGTAATATGGCCTTAGTTGCTAATGCTCCTAAAAACCAAATAACAACAACAAAAATCACATAAAAAAAAAAAAAAAACGACTTATTTAACTGAATATGAATATAAATAGCATAAAAATAGGAAACGAATTCAAAAGTTGACATGGTACTAGGTTTTTTTTTTCCCCTCAGTGGCAGTTTTAGAAAAGTTATAAACAATAAAACAATGGAAGGCCAGCCGGGTTAAGGTGGAAGCGGGAAGGTATCCAGTTGAAGCTATTTTTTTCAGAAAACCCTAACTCACTATTGTATTTCTAACGTTACTCTCACTTCTGGATTCGTACAGTACATTTTTGAATATCGGATTATCCAAAAAAGTAGTTCATACATGGCAAGAACTGCCCGATTTGATAAAATATATACGGCATATATAAATAAATTAATAAACGCATCGGCGAGCTAGGCACATCCCAATATTTCTAGCCCCCAAACTTTTGTTTTTTTAAATTTGATTAGTCTTTTATTACATTACCGCATTACTTATCTGTTATACACCGATGAGCCAAAACATTATGACCACCTACCTAATATGATGTCGGTCCTCCACGTGCAAATCAAATCAAATTATTATATTATATTACATATACCCATTTATATAATGGGTCTGTAAATTGCGTATGTTCTCTGGTCGATTTGCCTGTTTTGCTGGACGAAAAAACCCCAGTAACTGTGGGGGGGGGAAACCTTGCTATCAACTCCTAAGACCGCCTAACTCAGCCACAGATGAAAAAAGCCCACTAAAGTTCTTCTTCGCGTCATTGAGGAGATTCGAATACGAGCCTTTTCCACCCGGTGTAAGGAGGACGGTGACGATACCATTGTGCTACTCGCTCAGACGGCCCCCCACGTGCAGCCAAAACAGGTCTGGTATCTGGTACCAACACAAAAAAAAAAACAGAACACTATCAATGCTATCAGAGGTTTAAAAGTGTATGGATCATGTGTAGTGTACCGTTGTTCCTCTGGTCATTTTAGCTGCTTGGACCCAAGTTGTCCACTCTCTGCCCCGTGGGAGCAGACCAGGTACCCAGTAGTTTAGATATTATTTACTCTGGCAGGTCCTGCCACCTAGTTTCCTGAGATTTCAGTGGCTAGGACCTTAAAAAAATAAATAAATAATAAAATAATAATAATAATAATAATAAAAAATTTAAAAAATAAATAAATAATAAAATAATAATAATAATAATAATAATAAATTTAAAAAATAAATAAATAATAAAATAATAATAATCATAATAATAATAATAAAAAATTTAAAAAATAAATAAAATAATAATAATAATAATAAATAAAATTTTAAAAAATAAAATTTAAAAAAATAAAATTAAAAAAAATAAAATTAAAAAAAATAAAAATTATTAAATAAAATAAAATAAAATAAAAATAAATAAATTACAAAATAAAAAGGGGGAAAACGCTAGAATTGGTAGCCAAAAGTCGTGCGAGGTTCAATTTTGATGTTTAAGGCTTATTCTGTGTATAGGTAGAGTGGGGGGGGGGGAAACTGAAGACTGCCGGAAAAAGATAGAAGAATGGGACCGATAGAGAAGACGACCCCAGTGGTCACTGGGGCCTGCTCAAGCCCCAGCAGAGGAAAGGAGGGGTGGCAGGGAGGGGAGGAGGGTATAAAGTAAATTGAGACACGGGGCTACATTTAGATCGCCAATAAGGCGCATTGCAGCAGAGCTGCACTGTCAAGTCCAGTGGTATCCATCTAGCTTCCACAGAGGTCTGATCAGGTAGTTGTCATTCATGAGATTCAGGTCCCATCCATTCTGTCTTGATTGTAGTCTTTGCAAGTGGTAGTCAAGTCCAGTGTTTGTCGCGTTTTCATCACTCTTGTCCGGGAAGTGGAGTTTACTGGCCGGATCTGTTGGTCATTCAGTAGTCGTGTTTCAGTTAGTCACATTTCATGATGAGTTGTTGGGGAAGTGGAGATCTCTCCAGGCTTCGTTGCGCTCTGTGGTCAGTAGCCTCCGAATTTGAATAACATCTGGGGATGGGTATGTCTTAATCTGGTTTGCTGTGATTTTCATGAGGGCATCCTATCCTATTGTGGTCAGGTGCCTCTGTCCACTCTAGTTTTCATGGTAGCGGTTTGCTGTCTAGTCAAGTGGATTTGGTGGCTGCGGCAGGGTCGGCCTTCTTGTGAAGAGACTTTGGGCATATTTGGAGAATGCTGTGTAGGTGATGTCACTCTCTAGGATGTGGTGCTCTCTGTCTTTAGGGATAAATTATAGCTCAGTGATGAATAGACCCCGGAGGTCCTCATAGAGTCGGCAGTCATACATCAGGTGGTCACAGGTCTCCTGTGATCCACATGCGCAAAATGGATTGTTGGCCATTTGTTGTTAGTTTGGTGCGTATAGCACCGTGGCCAGTTAATAAGTAAGTGCAATAGAGTCCCGGGTAGAACCACGAAGGCGATTTTGGATACGTTGTTTGCACGCCTGGAATGAACTTGCGAGTTATCCCCCTTTTGTGGACTCCATCCAACGTTGTTGCCAATACGGATTGGAGGTATTTCCGTAGTCGTATCTTTTCTGCAGATCGATTGCCAGTGGGGTCCGTCATGTGGTCCCTGTATGTCGTGCTCTTTTCTCATCCAAGCTGGTACAGGATGCCTGTGTATATCACCTCCAGGTCAAGAGGCAAGCCCCCCCCCCCCGTGATCACCTGCAGGGTGTGGGTGTGGGTGGAGACAGTGTTACAAGCACGCGTCATGGAAAGAAGAACTGGTCGGTGAATAATGTTGAGTTTCTTGCTATTTTCCGCTATTGTAGCCTTGTTAAACCACCTGAGGCGTATGTAGCTTGTGAAATGAAGACTGTTTGTAGAGGAGGGCGAGTGTGCGCCACTTTAGGCCCCAGTCCCGGCGGACGATCATTGCCACCATTGCTGCGTATTTCTTCATCTTTGTTTGGATGTAGTTGAGATGTGGTAGGAAAGGTAGTTTACTGTCGAGAATGATTCCCAGGTGCTTTAGTTCCATGACCAGTTTTATGGTTTGTTGTTAATTTTAATTTGTGCAGGCCTTGTGGGTGTTAGGTATCCTTTGAGGAGAATGGATTGAGTCTTGGTTGGAGATATTTGCAAGTGGTGCTTTCTGGTCCATTCCTGAAGGATGGACAGGGCTCCATTTACTGTTGTTTCCATCTGAGCCCTTGAGTCAGCTTCCAAGATCAGGGTTAGGTCGTCTGCAAAAGCCAGTGCCTGGACGCTCCCAAGGCCCTTGGAGAGGAACTCGTCCAATACCTAGTTCCAGAGGAGCGGTCCAAGCACAGAGCCCTGCGGGCATCCTCTGTAGATCTGTCTTTCAACTCTAGAGTAAGGTGCCTGGATCACCACTCTTCTCTCGGTGAGATAACTCTGCAGGCAGTTGTACAGGTTCGTGGAAGGTTTGTACACTTCAGTCGCACAATGACGCTCGGTCACCAGGGGGTGTCGAACGCCCCCGCAAAATCGACTGAGATGACGAGGAGGTATTTTCTTTGGCAGTTTTCAGCTGCGGTGATGATTCTTTCAAGTGCATCAGTGGTGGATTGGTTCTCTGCAGGAAGCTGTGCTGAGTTGTAGTAGGTTGACGTAGGAGCTGCTCAAAGACTTTGCTTAGTACAGAGAGAGAAGAGTGATCGGGCGGTATGAATCAGGCATGTGTTGTGGCTTGGTTGGGCTTTTCAGAATCAGTTTAATGTTGGGAGTTTTCCAGTCTGTGGTAAAACGGCTGCTTTGGAGACTGTGGTTGTATAAGTCCAGGAGAAGATTTGGGGAAGGCTCTGACACCGTTTTTTTTTTTTTTTTTTACTTTTTGACTATTTCAGGTTTTGTCATATCCATTCCTGGAGTTTTCTTGTTTCTTAGTTTGCTGAATGCGGATATTAAGTCCAGCTGCGTGAAAGGTGCCTCTGTGAGGATAGTGCGATATGTGTCATTCTCCCGGGAGATTTGATCTTGCTCAGGGGAGTTTTGGCTGTACAGGGTTTTCAATATGGTGTTTGGGATGTTGTTAACCGATTTCTTCCAATTTTTCGTCATGCTTCCTTGGGGCATTCTGGTAGAGGGTGTCACCTCACCTCTGGGTAGTTTGTTCATTGTGATTTTATAGACTGTACCTCAAGGGATCTGAGTTTCCCACCATGGAGACCAGGTGCTCCCAGGACAGCTGGGAGTTAAGTTAGCAAGATTGGCACTGTGCCAGCGGGGGGGGGGTGAGCGACTACATGGAGCCTGGGAGCTTTGCCAGAACTTGATTCAGGTACTGTGTTACCGGGAGAATGTCCTCGCCCGGTCGACAATGGAGAGATATTACATAGAAATCTCCAAGGGCAGAGATGATGTGCATGCAGGAGGCTCACGCCGAGCATAATTGGGATTCTTTGTTACCGCTAGGTTTGGGTTCCTAACCATAATGGCTTCCCACGGTGTTTCGCTGTCCACCTGGACGGTTTTATAAGATGTGGGGAATCCCTGCACCTCGTTAGCTACCGCATTGGGTTCTTGTATGAGTAGGATATCGCAGTTTCCTTCATCTGCCTTTTTTCGTATCTGGCATTAGCATTAGCATTAGCATTAGTAGAGGCATATGATGCAAGAAAGCAAGCTTATTCAGTATCAGCCAAAAAAAAAAAAAAAACACACCACTCCCATTTCGCCCCTCCGTTCGCTCGAAATACCTGTCCAGTTGAACCTTAAATTTGTTTAGGCTATCAACTTCAACAACAAGTGATGGAAGTCGGTTCCACCAACCAATCACCCGCTGGCCAAAGGCAAATTTCCGCACATCTATCCGACATCCGTCCTTCCTCAATTTGAATTTATGCCCTCTGAGCTGATTATTCTGAGCAAGATGAAGAATCCCGTTGGCATTGAGCATGCTCAAACCATTCAAAGCCTTATACACCTCTATCAGATCACCTCGCCGGTGCCTAGTCTCCAGACTCTGTAATTTGCAAAACTTAAGCCTTTCTTCGTAAGAGCAACCCTTTGTTCCATTCACTAATCTTGTTGCCCTTCTCTGTACCCGTTCAAGCAGCTCTACATCCTTCTTGAAATGAGGCCTCCAGACCTGTATACAGTACTCAAGATGTGGCCTAACCATTGCCTTATACAAGGGAATAATCACCTCCTTATCCCTGCTAGAACAATTCCTGTATATCATTGACAAGACAATATGAGCTACTCTTGCAGCTCGTCTGCACTGCTCAGAGAACTTAATATCTGCCTGCACAATTACCCCCAGGTCCTTTTCATTCTCCACCACTGTCAGTGTAGTACCGCAGAGTTGATACGTTGCTCTGGGGTTACTGTTTCCCATATGTAGTACTTTACATTTGTCAATGTTAAACTTCATTTGCCACCTCTCCACCCATCTACTTAACCTTTCAAGATCCTGTTGCAGCAGAATAGTGTCAGTAGCGTCCTTGACAACAATGCCAACCTTCGTATCGTCTGCAAACTTGGACATTAAGCTTGATATACCATCATCAATATCATTTATAAATACAGAAAACAATAAAGGACCCAATACTGAACCCTGAGGGACTCCACTAATAACATTAGTCCACGATGAGCAGTGTCCATTCATTACCACTCTCTGTCTTCTCCCCCTCAACCACCCCTTTATCCATAGCAGCAATTTGCCTCCAATGCCACACTGCTCCAATTTGTGCAGCAGTCTTCCATGTGCAACAGTATCAAAACCCTTTCTGAGACCCAAATATATAATATCAAAGTTATTCCCTGCATCCAGTTCTTTTGTGACTAAATCATAGTATCCAATCAAATTGGTCAGGCAAGACCTGCCCTTAACAAAACCATGCTGCGTCTGAGCTATAACTGAATTCTTGTCTAGATGATCCTGCAGTGCTTCTTTAACCAGTGCCTCCATTAATTTACCTGGAACAGAAGTTAAACTAACAGGTCTATAATTACTTGTGTCAGCCTTTGATCCTCCTTTGTGAATTGGGGTTACATTTGCACATCTCCGGTCTATGGGTACCTCCCCTGAGTCCAAAGAAGCTCTCATAATTATGGCTAAGGGTTTGCTTACCTCCTTTGCTGCCTCCTTTAATATAACTGGATAGATCCCATCCACCCCAGGTGCCTTTTTTATGTTTATCCTCAACAATCTCTCCTCCACTTTCCTCTCAGTTATTACAAACTCATCCAGCTCACTGCCAATGTTTACTTTACCTACATTATTCTCCTTCCTGAATAACTCCTCATGCGTGAATGTTGATGCAAAATACTCGTTTAGATTGTTAGCCACCTGAGCAGGATCCTCAACTGTTGAACCATCAATATCCAGTGGACCAATCTGATTCATCCCTTTCCTTCTTGAGACATGCCACAGCTTTGGCCCGCTGTGCACTGATCTGCATGAACCTGATGCACTTGTAGTTATATTGTTTAGACATAGTCCCCATATTCAATTCTCTGCTGGTGGGTACTGGGCATTTACTGTCACGAATGGAATGGGTGTGTGGGAGTTTCAGGCTTTTGCAGTTTGCGCACAGGCTTTTGCAGTTTGTTCTTGTTCCTTGTTGGGGCAGTTTGCAAAGTTTGCCCTTTCTCTGCACAATAGCCGCAGATCAAGATTTGGGCACACGTGTGGGTTGTGTGTCCGAAGCGACAGCAGCGGAAGCACTTGGGTACTGCTACATACTCTCTGTAGCGGTGCGATCCCCAGTTTATGAATATTCTTGTCTGCCGTGTGAGAATCTTCCATGCGCCTGGAGTAAGCTCTACAACCCAGTTTATCGAGTTGCCATACCTGCTTCTTGTCTGATATTTAGGGATAATAACACTCGCCCGGTCTTGGTTAGGTAGGTCCTGTTGTAGGTTGCGTCTGTATATTTCATCGCAGATTGTGGCTGGACTAAGGTCTTTGTCTACGTCACAGATGGCTAGGGAGGGTACTTTCTTCCTGGGTGGTTCTGCCGTGAGGCGAAGTGTTAGGATCTTAGTATTACTCAGAATAAGGTTGGCATCTTGGCTGGATTCAGTTTCAAAAATCACCCCAGTGATGCGAGTTTTCGTATCGATTTTATTTTGGCCGTCCTAAAGTCCTCAGTCAGCAAGTCCATTACTGTCTTTTTTACTTAATCACTGATTTGGTGTCCGTCCGAAGTAGTGGGTTTAAGAACCACTAGGTGAGGTTTGGGAAGTAGTGTCTTTCTTGCTTCTGTCTTTGTATTGTTTGTTGCTTTGGCAGTGTTTGTCCTCGGCGCTTCATCAAAAGTGGAAGTGCGCTGTAGCAGTTTGTTCACCCCAATTTCCAGATAGGCATCGAGCCTGGCCGTTATTTTTTCATTTTCCAGGTGGGTTTGATCGAAATTATTTCCAGTTTAGTCCACAGGAAAACTATTTCGGCTCTTATTCCTGTGGTAACTCTGCTACTTTGCTTCTTCAATAGGTTTTCAAGGCGGTTCGCAGGATCAATTTTCGTTGAGGGACAGTGCCCTCAGACAGAGTTGGGTCTAATGGTGTATCTTCTTGTTTCTCCTCGGTGGAATCCCGTTGCGATGCGTGGATCTCTTGTAATTCTCTCATGTCGGTTTGTTAGCGGGTTTCCCGCTCCAACTTGAGAATAGTGGGTTTATATTTTTTTCTTATGGCAGAGGAAGCTCTCACGCAGCGGCCCGCCGGCCCTTCGTGATGCTCTATGACTGTAATGTTATCCTTGCTTGTTTCCTGCGTCGTGGTTTGGGCTTTGTCAGTTTTCCCCCGCATGTTGGGACAATTTCAGATAATCAAGGTAAGTCTGGATTTCAGAGACTGTGGGATGTTGGTACGATAGAGTTTTGTTATTGGTGTTGAAAGACACCCGCTACAAGTTCGTAGCCAAATTTGGCGAATTTCTGTGCAGTAATGATGTTTAGGTGGACGTGTGTGTGTGTGTGTGTGTGTGTGTGTGTGTGTGTGTGTGTGTGTGTGTGTGTGTGTGTGTGTGTGTGTGTGTGTGTGTGTGTGTGTGTGTGTGCAGGGTGGCTTCTAGAACGTCAATTTAATTTCGCCTCTTATCTCTATGAAGAATAGTACCACACTATAAAAGGGCCAGAAATGTGAATGACGGAGGTTTGTGTATATTATGTGTTTGTTCGGTTGTTCTGTTCTGGCCTCTTGGCTACCCAGAAGCATCAGTCATCTGGACAGATGATGATGGGTACTCGTCCACACCACAGGAAGGTGGGCCAGTCCATGTAAAGCACATGCTGTCTCAAAAGAGACTCAGACCCACCTGGTGTTGCCAGAAGGTAGGCCATGATCCTCTGGGGGCCCATTCCAAATGGAAAAAAAAACGGCCACCGAGGGTGCTGAATATGGAAAAGTGTGCTGGATATAATAAATGAAGTAGAAAAAAAATAAAATAAAACATGTATAATGAAAATAAGATTAAAAAAAATAATAATAAAATAAAATAAATAAATAATAATAATAATAAATAAATAATATAAAAATAAATATGTAAAATAAAAAGAAAGAAGGCAGTGATGCTGCTAAAATTAAAAAAAAATACTACTACTAATAAAAAAATAAACAAATAAATAAATAAATAAACAAATAAAAGAATGGTAAGTTACTATGCAGCACTGGGCACAGAAAGAAAGAAAAGAAAGAAGAAAGAAAAGGAAGAAACAAAATAAAAGGAAACAAAATAAATAAAAGAAAGAAAGTAGTGGTGCTGCTAAAAAAAAAAAAAAAAAAAAAAAAAACAGAAAGAAAGAAAAACACTTAATTTTATTTACGGGTCTAATCCAGAGAAAAAAGTACCCTTCTTGAGGATTTGAGTTTACATATTCATTATTAAAGGAGATCTAACCAGCTTCCATCAGCGGAACCACTGTGTGCATCCAGTAGAGATATGTAGACACTGAATGCCTTCGAGGAAATACGGCTTGATCGAAAGCCTGAAGAATCAGAAATGACTCCGAGCTTTGAAGCAGAGCCGACTCCTGTCCTGGTTGAAAATTAAGAAGTGTATGAAGAGGAAGTCTGAGATCATCATACAGGGAGCAATGATACAAGATATGATCCAAATTTTCTGGTGATTCACACGAACAGAGATCTGTTTGTGATAAATTGAACCTAAAAAGACTCTGATTCATCGATCCATGTCCTCTCAATAGGTATGAGGTTAATACAAAATTTATATATCCATGCAGAACCACAATCGAACACGTTTATCCAGGAGAAATGAAACTTGTGGTATAAATTTTCTGGTTATTGCGCCACCGAGAGCTGTATCCCATCGAGAATGCCAGATATGAACTAACTCCTTCCACAATCTTCTTCTTTCTCGTTTATCATCTTGAAGGTTTATGGTTATTTTCAGAAATTTAGTATCAATCTGGTTTTTTAGTCTGTATAAAAATCCTCTATAAGTAACCTGCAAGTCTAAAGGTTATGTTCCGGCCAGTACCTGCAAAGCTTGGGTGGAGACTGCCTGCTTGATTTAACTATACATCGCAACATAGTTCTCTGCAAGGAGGCGAGTTTTGCTTTGTAGTGATTGAGCCGTGCCCTGTGAAATCACGCACCGGCAGCATACGTGACCAGAGGGAGTAAAACTGCATTGCAATAGATCCTTAAAGTTTTTCTAGAGATACCCCATTCAGCACGAGACACCCTAACAATTGCACCAGTAAATCTACGTATTAAATCTACGATGTTTGTCAAGTGAGGAATAAAATTGAGACTGGAATCAATTACCACTCCTAGAACCTTGTTCTCTCTAACTATGGGGAGATGAATATTGTTGATCTTGACCAACGGTGGATGAGAGATATTCAACTTTGAGCCAAGAATCATCTTCGTTTCGTTTTTGACAATCTTATTTTAAGATTGGCCACGGTCCAATCGTAGAGATCCCGAAGAACAAATTTTGCGGTGGTTTCAAGATCTGCCCTACAGTTACCATTTACCCAGATGGTGAGATCTCAGCGTACGCTATTATTTTGACGTTATCGAAAGATTGGGAGGGCCACTGCTGCAGCACCATGTTCCATGTAAAAGGAGCTAATATAGAGCCCTGTGGGCATACTCTAAATCTTGATACATGGCTATGTTTAGCCTTGACTATTACGGTTCCATTGGCAAAGTAATTACGGATTAAAAAGTAAAGGTGGTTGGAGCACCTAGCCGGTCGCAGATCCTCCAGGACGATCTCCCACCAAAGGGAGTCGAAGGCACCCTCGAAGTGAAAACGGCCAGGGTATATTTATGTACCGAGTTTTGAATGGAAGAGACAAAGTCAACAAGAGCATCCTCGCAGGAACTTCAGGGACAGAACCCATATTGACTCCTTGAAAGTAGATCCTGTTCTACCAATAGGTTATTCAATCTAATGGGCATTAGTCGCTCCGGCAATTTACTCAAATTAGTCAGCAGAGCGATCGACCTGTACGATCTAACGGCTCCAGAAGGCTTATCCGACTTTCAGATCAACTTAACTAGAGCGACCTTCCAAATTTCTGGAAAAAGTTTCTTCCTGATGTTTAGGTAATGTGTAAAATATTTATGGTCTAATGGCACCAGGGGATTCCCCCATCTCCGCGTTGTATGCATTGCTTGTGAAAAAAAGTACTCTGTGGAGGCTAGAGATTTAAAAAGTATATGGGTATTGTTCTGTAGTGTAATGTCGTGGTGCGTTGTATCTTTTGACCATTTAGCCGTTGGACCCCTAATGGGACCCACTGTTGCCTACACTTTGCCACGAGAAGGCAAGTCAGGTACATAGTAGATTATATTTTATACTCTGGCAGACCCTGTCACCTAGTTTCCAAAGATTTCTGTGGCAAGGGCCTAGTGTAAAAAAAAAAAAAAAACGGATAAGCACTAGAGTTTGATTAGTCCGAAATGGTTTAATAAGAGTGAGGTTTGAATTTTAAGGCTAGTAATTTGTTTATTTAGAGGATGCACGCTGTCGTTTTAGTTAGAGTGGGGGGGGGAGACTGTATAGGAATAGGCATAGGTATGTTGAAGGTCTAACGGCTACTGGGATTTCTCCCATCTCTGCATATCGTCAATGTATCGAGTGACAGCCTGTCAAGCCAGAGATTTTAAAAGTGTATGGATCATGTGATATATAGTGTGTTGTGCCAATTGTTCATCCAGTCTGTTAGCCGCCGGGCCACTGGTGGGACCCGAAGTTACCATACCAGCCACGGTGAGGCCGACCGGGTGTACCATTAAGACAAATCTACTCTGGCAAGTCCTGCTACCTACTTTCCTGAGATTTCAGTGGCTAGGACCTAAGAAGTAAAAGATGAACGCGGTCTATTCTGCCATTAACTTTTGAAATTTCTCTAGATGGGGTTATGCGCTGGAAATATCAAGCTTTGAGGCCTAATAGGTCGGGCAAGAATTTTAATGTTAATTAAATTTGGGCGTGTGGGACAGACGCGGTGTGAAGTGAAAGAAGTGTAGGAAGACTGAAGGTTGGGGGGGAAGGAAGTAAGGAACCGATAGAGTAGATGGTCCCTGCTAGCAGTGAAGCATGCCCGTGCCCCACCAGAAGGAAAATGGGGGAGGCAGAGAGATGGGGAACAAGTTCCTCTTCCCCCGCCAAGGGAAAGGGTTAAAAGATACCTCGCTAGTGCGGGGTAGAGAGCACCAAATGGCTTTCTATACGTCGCAAGATGTTAACTTGACAGTGTTATGTCCAGCATTTGGGTCCAAAAGATGGGCCCTGCTCCTATTATGGTGTGTCACTTTCTTTAGGTAGGTTAAAGGGTTCTTCGTCTTGTAAACTGCAGCTGGGCAAAGTGGGTGAACGCCCTGTAGTTGTCTTGCTCCTGTAAAATGACGCGCTGTTCATTCCTGAGTAGTGAGTGGATAGTCATGTATAGTTGTCCACGCAGGTCTTCGAAGAGTCGCACTCATGAAGGCGGTGCTCGCACGATTCTTCCTGTCCACAGGCACAGAATGGGGTGTCTGTGAGACCAAGTTCGTGTAGCTTTCTTCTAAAGGAGCCGTGCCCAGTCAGCAAAAATGTGGTATATAGTCTGGGAGATAGCCATGCTGGAGAGAGTGGATACATCTTCCTGATATCTGGGAGGAACTTCGTGGTATTGATTCCTTTGGTGGATATTAAGAGAAGGAGACCGGCTGAATTACTTAACAAGTACAGGTCACTGATGAAAAAAAGCCGTGAATTAGGGTTGAATTTGAAAGTGTCTGCAGACACGATAGGAGGGAGTATATGATGAGAGCCCTGTCGATCAATTCGGCCCTGGAAAGATTGTGCAAGGCGAAAGGGGTAGAATTTTTTTCAGCCTGGTCTGTACTTGTTAACAGGAGAGACTGCTTCTACAGGGATGGGATACACTTAAATAGAAAGGGTGCAAGAATGTTTGCTGATGCTATCGTGGCAGTGTTAGGGGGGTCGGAAAACTGCTAGATTGGGGGGATACAAGGACAAATAGATTAACAGTAGCCACTGGCAGAGGAGAAAGTGATTCTTGCACTGCTTCTATTGGAATGATCAGCAGCCTGGAAAATAAGATGCAGGATATTTCAGAGACTGCTGGGAATCATGGGGGTTCAAGTAAACACATGGGTTGTGATAGGGTGGCTAAGAGGAAGAGCAGGTGCATGTATACTTGCGTGTACACCAATGTTAGGAGTTTAGTAAATAAATTTGATGAATTTCAGGTATTGCTCAAAACATCAAAGGCAGATATTGTTGGGATTTCAGAGACGTGGTGTCACACAGATATAAGGAATGCAGAACTGGAATTTGGGGAGTACAATGTCTACAGAAAGGATAGACAGGATAGGAAGGGAGGAGGGGTTATGCTATTAGTTAAGAAACACATAGAATCCAAGGAAGTGAAGCCAGTCGACATCGCTGGACAGTGCAGTGTCGAGTCAGTTTGGTGTGACATAAGCATTGTGAGATCAAAATTGAGAGTAGGAGTGTGCTATAGGCCTAATGACTCTGATGAGTATAATAAGAAACTGTACAGAGAAATAGAGTGGGCCAGTAAATCAGAGAGTCTTATAATGGGGGATTTTAATTTCCCAGATATTGACTGGAATTTGGGGGCTGGTCACTCACACACTAGCAAGGCTTTTGTGGATTTATTGGATGATTGTTTTCTACATCAGCATGTTCGGAAGGCAACTAGAGGGAGAAATACTCTCAATTTGATTATCAGTAGTGATTCTTCATGCATTAAGAATCTGCAGATAAATGAACCCCTAGGTGGCAGTGATTATAGTGTGCTGAAGTGGGATTTACTCAAAGAGGTAACTACCATTAGGGGTGAAGGGAAGGGGTATTGCTTTCGTAAAGGCGACTACGATGGACTGAGGCAGTATTTAAATTCTATTCAGTGGGATCAACTGATGATGTTACCAACAGCAAATTCAAAATGGGAAGCATTCAAAGAACGTATCTTGGAAGCTACTAGGCTTTACATACCAACTAAGAAATATTGTTCATGGTTTAGGCCTAAATGGATGTCAGATGAACTAATTAGGCACATGGCAGAGAAAAAAAATGCATGCGATACATACAAATTAACACGTGTCACAGAAGCCTATGATAGATACAAGTTGATCTGTAACCAAGTTACAAAGGAGGTTAGGCAGGCGAAGGCAGATTACGAGTAATCCTTGGCAAGGGATGCGAAGAAAAACAGCAAAGCGTTCTTTACTTATGTAAACTCTAGAAGCAAGGGGATGAATCAGATTTGTCCACTTGATATCGATGGGTCAACTGCTGATGATCCTGCTGAGGTAGCTAACAAACTAAATTAATATTTTGCATCGACATTCACATATGAGGCGTTATTCAGCGAGGGGAATGACAGAGGTGTATTCAACTCTGGCAGTAAGCTAGAGAACCTTGTAATAACTGAGAGTAAAGTGGAGGAGAAATTGTTGAAGATAAACACAAGAAAGGCACCTGGGGTGGATGGGATCTATCCAGTTATATTAAAGGAGGCAGCAAAGGAAGTAAGTAAAACCTTAGCCATAATTATGAGAGCTTCCTTGGACTCAGAGGAGGTACCTATGGACTGGAGATGTGCAAATGTGACCCGAATTCACAAAGGAGGATCAAAGGCTGACACAAGTAATTATAGTCCTGGGAGTTTAACTTCTGTTCCCGGAAAATTAATGGAGGCACTGGTTAAAGAAGCACTGCAGGATCATCTAGACAAGACTTCAGTTATAGCTCGGATAGAGCATGATTTTGTTAAGGGGAAGTCTTGCCTGACCAATTTGATTGGATACTATGATGCAGTCACAAAAGAACTGGATGCAGGGAATAACTTTGATATTATATACTTGGGTCTTAGAAAGGGTTTTGATACTGTTGCACATGGAAGACTGCTGCACAAATTGGAGCAGTGTGGCATTGGAGGCAAATTGCTGCTAAAGGGGTGGTTGAGGGGGAGAAGACAGAGAGTGGTAATGAATGGACACTGCTCATCGTGGACTAATGTTATTAGTGGAGTCCCTCAGGGTTCAGTATTGGGTCCTTTATTGTTTTCTGTATTTATAAATGATATTGATGATGGTATATCAAACTTAATGTCCAAGTTTGCAGACGATACGAAGGTTGGCATTGTTGTCAAGGACGCTACTGACACTATTCTGCTGCAACAGGATCTGGAAAGGTTGAGTAGATGGGCTGAGAGGTGGCAAATGAAGTTTAACATTGACAAATGTAAAGTACTACATATGGGAAACAGCAACCCCAGAGCAACGTATCAACTCTGTGGTACTACACTGACAGTGGTAGAGAATGAAAGGGACCTGGGGGTGGTTGCGCAGGCAGATATGAAGTTCTCTGAGCAGTGCAGACGGGCTGCAAGAGTAGCTCATGGTGTACTGTCAATGATATATAGGAATTTTTCTAGCAGGGATAAGGAGGTGATTATTCCCTTGTATAAGGCAATGGTCAGGCCACACCTAGAGTACTGTATACAGGCCTGGAGGCCTCATTTCAAGAAGGATATAGAGCTGCTGGAACGAGGACAGAGAAGGGCAACAAGATTAGTGAATGGAACAAAGGGGTGCTCTTACGAAGAAAGGCTTAAATTTTGCGAATTACAGTGTCTGGAGACTAGGCACCAGCGAGGTGATCTGATAGAGGTGTACAAAGCCTTGAATGGTTTGAGCATGCTCAATGCTGATGGGTTGTTCCTCTTGCTCAGAATAATCACCTGAGAGGGCATAAATTCAAATTGAGGAAAGACAGATGTAGGATAGATGTGCGGGAATTTGCCTTTAGCCAGCGGGTGGTTGGTTGGTGGAACAGACTTCCATCCCTTGTCGTGGAAGTTGATAGCCTAAATAAGTTTAAGGCTCAGCTGGACAGGTATTTCGAACGAACAGAGGAGTGAAGTGGAAGTGGTTATTTTTGATTTATTTATTTTACTTTTTTTTTTTTTTTTGGCTGATGCTGCATAAGCTTGCTTTCTTGCATCAAATGCCTCTACTAATGCTAATGCTAATGCTAATGGTAAAATTCCATCGGTTCTGTCAGGTTTCTTTTAGATGTACTATAAGCCTTTTGTGTTGTACGGTTTTTCTGATTGCTGGATCAACAGTGAAATCCATGTGGGTTATGCCAGGAACTGGAGCATGTGGGTGCTGAAGGTGCAGCAAACTCTGGTAGTTTTAAGTAATATGGAGCGTTGAATGGATTCAAGCTTTCTTTTGTTCACTGCTGTATTTGCCTTGGTGTACCAAACCTCTGCAGCATATGTCATGGCTGGGATGAAGACTGCCTTATATAAGAGGCTGAGGGACCTCTTTTTTAGACACCAGTCTCTGCGGTTATTGTGGCTATAAGTGCTGAAATTTTTCTAATTTTTGTTTTAAGGTGCTCTTGTGTGGGGTGTAACATAGGTTTTTATCTAGTACAATCCCCAAGTACTTCAGTTGTGTCTGCAATTTGATAGTCGCTCCATTGTCTTTGCTTTGAGGAGGCCGTCGAATATCAAGGGTTCCTTTTAGTAGGATTGAACTCGTCTTGGCTGTTGAAATAATACTAATATTAAAATCCTTTATTAATAGAAATGTAGACACGATTCCCACTACAGGCAACTAGAGGAATCCTACATTTAACTGGACACATTACGTAAATAGTTAGATGGTGGAATTTAGTCCATTCCTGGGGTATATTAATTGTGCGATTTGCATTTACTTTCAGCTGTGCCCTGCTGTCAGCCTCAATCAACAGCACCAAATCATCGGCGTAAGCCTGGGAGGCGACAAGGGGAAGTTCCAGATTGAGGAATCCATCCAGGACCACGCTCCACAGGAGCGCCCCAGGACAAAACCCTTGGGGCAGCCCTTGTGAACCGGTCTGGTAACATGTCAGTAGGGTATGGTAATGGATACTTTTCTGTTTTGGAGGTTAGATTGTAAGCATCAATATTTTTGCCTGTTAGAGTCTTTCCAGCATGCTCGGTAACCATAAAGAATCGAAGGCACCAGCAAAATCCACTGATATAAGGAGAAAGTATTTACTATTAGAGTGTTTGGCGGCCTCCGCAATTATTTGTAGTGCGTCTATGGTGGATCTCTCTTTTCTGAACCCAAATTTGTTCTGTGACATGAGTTCTGCTTGCGCATATTGCTTCGAAGGCGTTCAGTGTCGACAGATCTCAACAGAATGTAGCACATTGGTCCTGCTGATACATAGCTTGTTAGATCTCCTTTAATAATATATAAACTTAAATCCTCAAGAAGTGAAATTTTTCCTCGGCCTGCAGACAAAATTAAGTGCTTTCTTTCTCTCTTTTTTTTTTTTTTTTTTTTAGTAGCATCACTTTACTTTTTTTATGTATTTATTTATTATTATAATTTCTTTTTTTAGTAGCATCACTTTACTTTTTTTATGTATTTATTTATTATTATAATTTCTTTTTTTAGTAGCATCACTTTCTTTCTTTTATGTATTTATTTATTATTATAATTTCTTTTTTTTAGCAGCACCGCTACCTTCTTCCATTTTACTTTTTTTCCCTCTTTATTGATTTATTTTATTTTATTTATTTTTATTTTTTATTTTATTATTTTTATTATTTATTTATTTATTTATTATTATTTTTTTTTTATAAATGTTTTATTTTATTTTGTTCTGCTTCATTTTTATTAATTTCGGTTCCATAAACAGCACCATGGGTGATCGTTTTTTTTTTTTTTTCTTTTCCTCTGGAATGGGCCCCCCAGAGGATCCTGGCCTACCTGTTAATAAATACGACGTATTTATTAACAGGCCATGATTCTTTGAGGGTCAAACTTTTCGACAGAGGTTTGGAGCCGGATGCTTTTTGCACATGTGGTCAAATGGTGGACTGGATCCATGTTTTACTATTTTGTCTACAATATACAGATCATCGAGTATTGCTACTTAATCATGTTCCAGGTCTAGCTGAGGAGAATGTAAAAATACTAGTTGAGAACAAAACAAACTTTGAGACTTTCCAGACCTTTGCAGAATCGATATTTAAGAAAAGACATGAACTAAGAACTCAAACTATGATTTTTAGCGTTTATCACCAACCATTGAAGTAAAAACGAAAACCTAAATCTTAAAAAGCTTTATATTTAAATTTACAATAAATTTACAGTAGATCAAACACAATAAATGTGATTATACAAATAAAATGTTACTGATAATAAAATACTGAATTAAGATAGAATAAAACAAATGTAGTTTACAGTGAATGTACAAATAAAATGATAATAAAATACTGAATTAAAATGCAATAAAATATACTAGATTAAAAGCGCTAAAATAACTGAAGCTTTCAAAGGCTTCTGATCTCTTTCTCAACAGTGCACTTCTATTCTGCGGTGCCTCATTATATACCAGCAGATTCACGGTGCATCTCACTTAAACGTGTACTATTTCCATACTTTAGTGACACTCCAATTTCTAGGCAAAATGTTATATCTCTTTTGGGGATTACCCTGACTTCTAATCTCTCTTGGCACAAGCACATTAGAAATATTGCTTCTTCTCCATCTAAAAAACTTGGTTTTCTCTTTCGCTCTCGGCGTTACTTTTCTTCCAAACAGCTACTCACTCTGTATAAATCGCAAATCCGCCCTGTCATGGAATATTGTTTCCACCTCTGGGGTGGTGCCCCCAAAACCTTACGATGATTGTAGGCTCAAATTTTTTACTGAAATCCAGGAGAACCCTCGTAACCATGAAACATACCTGCTTCAGAATGAAACAACATACAAAGCCTTAACGAGTTACGCACAAGCTGTCTTTACCATCAGACGGGCAAAGTTTGCTGAACTTAGAGCTGCTCGGAACAACGACCTTCAAGTGCAAACACAAACTGGGGTCGGATAGCATTTTCCCAACTGATAAAAGAGTAAGACTGAAGATTAAAATACTATGCTGGCATCATCATGGTTGGCACTCCTTGAAAAACTGACCCCCAGAGAGTGCTTGGCCTTTGGCACTCGCACAGTGGCGCCTGCCGCTGTGACTTTTGATCCCTCTACCCATCCCCTATTTCTCCGTACTCGGGTGGACTGTCTTCTCTTTCTGTCCACTTTAGCTTGTTCCTCACATTCAGATCCCTCTTCCTCTTGTTCCCCAGGCCTTCTCTTCTCTTCGCTTCTCTTCCTCTTTTTTTTTTTTTTTAACTTGGTCTTCGTCCAGGACGCTCAGGCGACCCTGGCGGTGACCAGCCAGAGAATAATGGGTAGCCTGGCTACCTCCTAGCGGTGTGTGCGGGCAACGTGAGGTCCCACCAGGGTCCCTGCGGCCAAATGCCAGGACACCCAACAGAACCTAACGCAATACAACAGACAACACTTTTGTGTCAATGTCATATACAACAGACAACACTTTTCTGGCATTTACAGTAGTTCTGTATTTCTTCACAGCGTACATATGGCGCAGATGTGAGAAATCACAGGTGGCGCCTGACCCTGACACTATGATATTTGACTCCCCTATGCCCCCAAAACCTCTCTCAGGCTTCTTGATTCCATTCAGAAGGGGGCAGTTAGGTTAATTAATGATTCAGCTCTAACAGAGTCTCTCCACTCGCTGCCTCATAGATGTACTGTTTCTGTTGTATGCCTCTTCTACAGATACTTCCATGGGCACTATTCTTCTGAATAGGCTTCTATAATTCCTGCTGTCTCTTTCAAAACAGTCCGAACACGTGCCGCCACCAGCCAACATCCATTTACTGTCCAACTTCAAACTCACAGAACCAACTTTTCATCTTCCTCGTTTATTCATTCAACTGCCGTTTTCTGGAACAACCTTCCTTAGTACGTATTTCCTAAAATTTCCAGGCTACAGAAGTTCAAGTCCAATGTCAACAAATGTCTGCTTTCGTCTTCTCAACCTCCACCCAAGCACGGTACTAAGTACTATAGGTTCTAGTACCTCTCATGTTTGGGGTTTACATTAAAAAAAAAAAAAGGAACGGTCCCTCCATCCTTTTATATGACCTAGATGAGGATATCAAACCCGAGGAGGTCGCAAGAGGATTGTTTGACATAAATCTGTCCAAACATTTGCCAGATCAAAATCTAAATGATCATACCATCAAGACCAAGACCAAGACCTCGAGCACAGTCAACTGGTCTGTACAACTGAGCCGGTAGCTTGGCAAATACTTATAAATCAGACTAGAATTTATATACATTGGGGCAGCCACCGATGCCTCGAACATGTGGCTATCATCAAATGCTACAACTGCTGGAAGTTTGGACACACGTGGCACACATGCTCCCAGACATTGCGAACGTGAGGCCACTGCGCTGGGAAGCGCTACAACTTCACCGACTGCCCAAATAAGAGCACAGTCCCCGTTTGTGCTAACTGCAAAAGTCAGAAATTGGATGCCTCCCATTCCCTCAGAGATAGCATGTGGTTAATTGCATGAACAAACTTCCATCTGTCGTTGTGGAAGTTGATAGGTCAAATAAATTTAAGGAGGAGCTGTACAAACATTTAGAGGGAATGTGAAATTGGTTGTTTGAAATTTTTTTTTTTTTTTTGACTGATGCTGCATAAGCTCATACACTTGCTTTCTTGCAATCACATGCCACTAGTACTACTACTTCCAAAAATAGAAGGGTTTGACGAAATCTAGAACAGATTATGGCAGCACACTATAAACAATTCAACACTAAAGTAATCAAATTCTTCCAGCTAAACGCTGATAAAGCTAGGGCAGTGGCCGACCAGGTCAGAGTGAAAGCCGACGATGAAAAATAGATATCTTCATACTCGAAGAACCATAGGCAGCCGCCCAATCAAGTAAGGGAATACCCCCTACAATACAAGATCATACAGCCTGAAAATGAAACCCCCCTGGCCGCTATTGTGGTCAGAAATCCAGATATAACAGTTACCAGGCTCACCCACCTCTGCACGGGCTGGGCAGTCTGTGCACATCTTATCTCAGAACTGGGAGCCTTCTATGTCTCTGCCCTGCAAACTTCTAACTTTGTCGCCCTGGAGAGGACATAACGATAGCTACAAGGTACCTAGATCATGTGGCGCCTCCGTAGCCAGGTGGGAAGGAGCAGCAGTGCGTAGCACACGCTTCTTGATTAGACCGGGGTTCTGGCCCCTCACCACCAAATACGGAGAATGCGGAAAGGTCACGGAATGACCACCGCATATCCCGGAGCAATATGGCCTTAGTTGCTAATGCTCCTAAAAACCAAACAACAACAACCTAGATCATGTGACAAATATCCTCCCCGACCACAAACTAATAATAGGAGCGGACGTGAACTGCAGGTCACCCGCTTGGTACAGCCATACCCTAGACAGGCAGGAGAGAAGGAATGGGCAGCACCTGGAGGAATTCCCAGCAACATCAACGATAACAGTGTAAAACCAACCTAATCAACTACAGACTTACTGCAACCTACGATGGGAAGCAACCATCGATGTCTCCCCTAGCCACTAGGAATACTGCTGGCAATATAACAGGCTGGATGGTTCAGGATGCCTGGACAACGAAGGATCACAGGGTCCTGAACTTTCAACTCAACAGAGACCATCAGAGACAATATCCTGAGAGAAAAATGCTACACAGATATGTGCTGCACACTGCAAACTGGAACCAGTTCAGAGACACTCTAATAGCAGAAAAAGATACAGAGCAATCTGCAGTTCAAACTAATCAAGACAAACCCTGACCAACTCCAAAAAACAGTCACAGCGATCATCGCTAAAGCAGCGAATGCTGCCATAAAACGGAAAAAACCTGCCTCAGGGGCTGTACCATTGTTGAGTCCTGAGCTCCAGAGGCTTCGGAGAGAAGTCCAGGACAAACGAAAAGCATTCCACAGATCTAGCCGCTCCTGGCCTGCCCCTGAAGTAAACGCACTGCGGGAAAACTGCAAGGAAGCCAGAAACCAGCACACCTCGCTCATACACAGGAGTAAACAATTCTCGTGGGAAAATCTGATCGCAACCATTGGCAACACTGACCCTTGAGGGGTGGTCTACAAAGTAACCACTAAAAAACTCCCTATTGCGATGTTACCAATTCTTGGGAGGCATCTGTCAACAATATTTTGGACGCAAACTTCCACCCTCATGTTGACCCGCAGACATCCCAACAAATCAAGATGTGCACAGAGAATGACGACTACCGAACAGAAGACAGGGAACTGGATTTCACAATAGAGGAATTTCAAGCGGCTGCGCACCTTATTAAAAGTAAAAAATGTCCGAGTCCGGACCTCTTCGAGCCGGAAATTACCACGATAGCCCCCGATATGCTACTGAACCTCTTCAATCTATGTCTCCAAACTGGGACCTATCCGAAGGACTGGAAAAAAAGCAAATATTAAACTCATAATTAAAAACCCGACAAAACCACCAGATCAACCAACTTCCTTCAGACCAATAGCCCTACTAACAGTCTGCAGTAAACTCTTGGAACGACTCCTGTTAACCTGAATACAGGCTCACTACCTACAGGCAAACCTAATGTTCCCAAACCAGTACGGCTTCAGACTGGGAACATCTACTGTGGATGCCCTGAAGAACCTCCTTGCACGTGCAGTTTCCACAGAAAACAAATACTTCCTTGGCTATCTCTATCGACTTCGCTGGGGCTTTCGACACTCTTTGGTGGCTGAGCGTCCTGGCCCGGCTCAGTGTGTGGGGGGGGGACTGGGATGCCAGGCAACCTGTATGGAGTAATCCAAAGCTACCTTTCCAGTAGACTCATCATGGTGAATGCTCCATATATAATACTCACCAGAAAAATCAACAGAGGCTTTCCACAAGGCTCCGTTTTAGGACCCACGTTATGGAACATCGTCTTGAATGAATTCATAAATACGAATATTGGAGCCTTTGTAGACGACCTCATCCTGATGATAGAGAGAAACAGCAGAATCCAGCTGGAAAGAAAGGAAAATCATGCCCTTAAAATCCTACAAGAGTGGACCAATATCCACTTCCTTAGGATCTCTGCAACCAAAACGGACTTCATTCTGCACAAGGGTGCTCTAGATTACAGAAGACTACCACAGATTAAGATTGATGGTGTCACACTACGACTTTTCATGGAACTTAGATACCTGCGAGTAATACTGGACCCCACTCTCTCTCCTTCCAGGCACACTTGAAATACATCCGTAAGAAGATACGGGGCTTTACAGCCCTTGTTACCAGAGTCGCAAAAAGGGACTGGGGATTGAAAAAGAAGACCCTCAAGCTTTTTCTGGAGCATGGTACCCCAAAGTTACCATGACTGTAAATCGCAGAATCTTCGACTCTATCCATAGAGCCATGCTGCCCGCTATAACCCGGGCTTGCAGCACAGTTAGCACCCACGCATTGCAGATGCTGGCGGGAACCCTACCTTTGGACCTGGAAATGGCTAAATGTGGAAAATTATATAAACTCTCCAAGGGAAATGTTTGTACCTTCGCCGGTTTCGACGCAGATCCTACCATAAACCGTTTGAGTGAGAAAAAGAGACTTGCAAATCACCTGATGCAGACCTGGCAAACCAGATTCAGGGATATATTCAGGGAATATTCATGTGTTGTTGAGGCGGATCCCAGGGTTTCTCCCATCAGCCGCTGTTGTACATCTTGCGTAGAAGCTTACACCAAAACCGGCTATTTTTATGTAGTGTGTTGGATGTGTAAGTGTAGTGATATGGTGTGTTGTTATGTTTTCGGCCGGTACTTGGCTCTTAACAAATGGGAAGTAGCAACACCTGCTCACCACGTCCTCCCCCCATCTCCACCATGTGGAAGCGGCCAGGATCTACTATCACCTGGTGGACTAGCCTAGGGCAAAATACCCGAGAGAGCTCAAATTAGGATGAAATGAAAAGGCTATAGAAGGAGAAGTTTGGGAGCTGGAGAAGCAGGAAAGAATAGAAGAGAGGATGATCAAACAAAGGAACTCTCCAAAAGTTAGAAGGTAGAAGAAATAAAGCAAGACTAAAGGAAAGAGAAGTGGAGAAGTGATTGACTTGTCATGCTATGGGAAATAATCCCATGGAGGATCCCATCCTAGAAGCTAGGATCAGCAAGATTTCTTGAGGTATAATTATGTCTAATCTCTGTATTTTTTTTTTTTTTTTTTTTGTAGACATTGTTCCAGGCACTTCCTCGGAGAAACAAGTTTTTTATTTATTTATTTATTTACTATAATTTTTTTTTCACTCCAATCACGCTATACACAGGTTCCACGTGTTCAGAAGAACACCAAGAATTTACACTATATACAGCAACACGTTCAATGTCCAGCAGGGTATATTTGATTACAATGAGTATCCAATCATCATCTACTCCTGAAACAATTATCCAAAATTAGCAAGTCTAAGCTCCTCTCTTCTTTTAAAAGCACGTGAGGCAAACGTGTTCAATGGTATAAATGCTGCATGGAATCGTATAAGGGCAGGTTCATTTCCCATTGCGAAGTATCTAAAACAAGCTGCAGTTCACGTCTGTACTCTTGATAATATCGACAATCGAAAATAATGTGGTAAATACTCTCTTCCTGTCCACAGAGACAAAGTGGTGTAGGAGACAATCCTAATTTGAATAATTCAAATTCTGAACTCCTTCACCGATGGTAAGAACTCTCTGGTCACGGTTCCAAGTTCCGAAGCTGACCAGTTTCTTTGCCATTTATCTAGATAAATGGAACGAAACCTTCTTTTCTTAAATGTTAAATGAGCATCTAGATCAAGTTGCACATCATCCAAAGTAACAGGTATTGATTTTTTCAAGTGATACATCATATATTTGTATTGTATTTCATAGTGTAGAGGTAATTTTCCCATAACACCTGCAAAGCCATAGTAGAAGTGGTTCTACACGACCGTGACATCATCAGGTGGGCAGCACTCTGGGCCAGCAGAAGCTGTTTCATAATTGCAGATTTGTTAGCACTATGACCCCACGCTCCAGCTGCATAAGCAATGATAAGTAAAAAAAACACAATTATGGTATAACCTGAGTGAATGGCCTCTCAGGCCTCATTCCTGCCTAGTTACATGTCTCAATCTGGATAAGAAAGATTTACACTTCTCTTTCACATACCTTGTATGTTGCAGAAAACTTAAGGCATCATCAAGTTGAATACCTAAATATTTTGTAATGGCAGTATATTTAATTGTCTGTCCTATATACTCTAGAAATGGTGGACGTTCTCTATCTAATTTTCCTTTTAAAAGCATCTGCGATGTTTTAGTTGTTGAAACATGCAGTTTGTGAATTCCAGACCAAGTAGAAAGTTCTTATAAGGTGCAGTTAGCTGTGTCTTCCAGATTCTTCCTTGAAATTCCCCGGACAAGGATGATAAGATCGTCTGCATAGGCAATCATCTTTGTTCCTTCAAATTTCCTGGTCAGCCATGAATCAAACACAACGTTCCAACACAGGGGGCTAAGAATTGGTCCCTGTGGGCAACTGTAACATGTAATCCCTTGTAACATGTTTAGAGACATGTTTAGTACCACTCTTAACTATGTAAAAATAGCCTGTAAGTAATTTGAAGATTGGTCTAGAAACCCCGGCCTCCCGGAACCTCTCCAGAGCACTCTGCCACCAAAGGATGTCAAAGACCCCTTTGAGTCCACAAAGAGATTAAGTAGGTATTTTGTATCAGTTTCCTTTTACAAAGTAAGGAGTCTGGCAATTGCATCCTCAGCCCCCTTACCACGAGTAAAACCAAATTGATCCGGAGATGACAATGCTTTATTGGTGTGAATAGTCGATTACCGATCACTTTTTCCAGTGCCTTGCCCTTAACTAACTGGTATCAAGACAATCGGCCTGTATGAAGCCACGTCGTCCTCAGGTTTCTTCGGATGTTTAAGGAGTATCTTAAGGTTTGCAATTTTCCAGGCTTTAGGAAAAATTCCATATGGCAGACAAGAATTAAACTTGAGAATAAAAGGAGAAACAACTTTCCAGGCTCTTTTGATGACTTCCACTTCAAGACCATCAAAACGTGAACATTTTCCAGAGTGCATTGAATTTATTGCATTATCTACGTCTTCAAATGTGAAAGGAGGCTCTTCAGACTGTCCAATATAAGTCGAATTTTTAGATTTAATTTCCACCAGCTCTGAGAGCTCACACGTTCCATCGTCCTGGTGTATGATTACATCAAGAATTCTATTAATAGTAGACGTCTACGAAAGGGTCCTGATTCTCTGCAGTTTTAACCGAATTAAACACCTCTCCAGGCGGGATCTTGTTACTCAATAACTTTTACACTAGTCCCTCGGAAGCAGTGTTTCCCTGGGAACTCACCATACTTTCCCACGAAGCCTTTTTCTGTCTATATATGTCTTGGTGATATTGCCGTCGATCTTGCTTATATCTATTTTGTAACACAAGTATTTCCAGGGATGAACGGGTTCTATTCCTTTTTTGCTCTCTGCAATTCACGTCGTGTTTGCCAAATTAGTGATTTTAGGTTCGATAAAACTGGTGACCACCAGAGCACATGATAAGGTTTCCTCTTCCTAAAGCTCATCGATTTGTCACATGCCTGTAGTATATTGTCTGAATTAAATTTAACTGGTTGTCAACAGAGAGAGTTTCCATGACGTTCAGCTAGTCCAATGAAAGAGACTCCTTGAGGGAACTCTTAAAAATTTGCCATTTGGCCGATTGTATATGATACCTAGGGTTATCAGTTGTATCCGAGCTGGTTCTACAGATGTCAGCACCCAAACCGAAAGTGATTACATTATGGTCGCTAGTGGACCAGCTTGTGTGAAATTTCCAATCACTGATCGTAGAGGCAATGGACGAGGTAACAAGAGACACTTCGATGTAGGAATGTCCTTGAGGGATTACACAAGTCAGAGATGTCCAGAAGTATTGAGAATTCTTAAACGTTGCGAAAGAATAATGTCTTCCAGCAACTCTCTATTGATTTGTCTGTGGGCTATTCCAGAAGGTGGACTCTGCATTCGCATCAATCAAAACGATGACCTGCTTATCCGAAAGGGATCGTAATGCTGCATCCAGATGATCGACGAAAGGTTGAATAGAATCCCAGTACTGGCAATAAAGCGAGACCAGATAAATCTGGCCAAACCAAACCTCTAAGCAAACACACACAGCATGCGTGGAACATAGACTAGGAATTTTTGTAACCGTCAGGGTTGGATCTGTAATCACGATTGAAGCCCAGATCCATCGTCGAGCATTTCCGCCAGTCCCTACTGTAATAGGGTTGGACTGTATAATCCGATAACGAACAGGTAGACCATTAACAAAACCTTTATATGAATAAGGTTCTTGAAGAGCAAGAACCTGTATGGAATGCTCTTGAGCAATAGCGGTTAGGTCGTTCATAACCGAAACTGACCGCTGGCAATTCAGTTGTAAGAATTTAAGTTTGGGGTAATTTGATCTTGAAGCTGTACATGTTGATGGTGTCCTTCCCATAAGAGGTCTTTGACCGAAATCAACGGCTTTTAAATACTCAGGACATTTCGAATCCCTAAATGAATGCGCACAATTTCTTTTCCTCATCTTACAATTTGGACACTCTGATGGTTTATCTTTATTTGGGCAGTTACCAAAATTATGACCCATAATTCCACAATGACTACAAACTCTTGCAGAGTGGCCATATCTCAGGCATTTAAAACGCCTGGGAACAATGGTGTATTCATTCACTGTATGTGAGGTCCTATCGAGATATACCCTGCGAACAGATAAAAGAATCTTGCGAATATCTCTTGAGACCTCAAGAATCCAATTCACGCTTCAGTTATTTGGTTTAGGCTTCGTGGAAAAACGCGGCTTTATTTGTTCTTTGACCTCCTGAGATGCGAAACCCTGATCTTTCAAGTTCTTGTGAAAGATATCGTCCACTATATCATCTATCTTTACGTCTTTGTATATGCCATATGTTACGACAGTAGGGCCTAATATCCTAGGCGTCTCCGGCTTATGACCACACTCTCGCAGTCTAGTACAGTTTCTAATCTTCTACAGATCCTGTGACGTAGCTGTCTCAATAAAAAAACTACGTTTGCTCTTATTTTTCTCATATACTTTATTTTGTCGTCCTTGATGTCGGATGACAGTTTGGTTTTTATTTCATGTCGGACCTCCTCGCTGGTAGAAAAGGTGCTGCCCTCCTGAGCCTTAATTAAAATCACATGCTGCTGCTGTGAATGCTTAGTTGTTATTCCTTGTTTGGTAACAATACTTTGTGTTTGCGTATAGAGCTGTGTCGCTAGTGCATACGACATAGGGGCGTAGCAGAACCAGAAGGTCTACTATAATTTTCCTGTAACTTATTCAATTGAAATTCTTTTTCTCCCCAACCTTGCTTTCAAACGCTCGTTTTCTAGAATTACATTGGTAAGTAGCCGTTCCATCGCTGACAAGTGTGTTGGATGTCCGTTATAACTGGTTTTGTTAGTCCATCAGAGATAATGTCAGAGAGAGTAGATCTTAATGCAAAAACATGTTCCGCATACACACAAGTGTTTGGATTAACCGGGATTGATCAGTAATCTCAGCCAGCATGAATTGTTGAGGAGGCTTCCATCCTGCAGTGGGTTGATAATGGCTGCATTTTACCTTTTTTTTTTTTTTTTTTTTTACCTCAGCAGATTCATTAGGTGGAGGAGAGTCAGGGTGTGCGGATTATCATGCAGTGTCCTTGTCTATAGCAGCAGGATGGCTACGGAAGCACTATCATCATCAGCCCGTGAAGAAGTGGGCAGGGGTGGAAAACTGTCTTGAAGTCTGTCCAATTGTGAAGTCTAATGTCAACAAATATCTTCTTTCATTTTCTCAATCCCCAACCCCAACACGGTACTAAGTACTATAGGTTCTAATACCTCGCGTGTTTGAGGTTTTCATAGAAAAAAAAAAAAAAAAAAATTGAACCGAATTCATTTTTTTGGCAGATAATACAGTTATTAATAAGTTTTTATTTGTTTATTTATTTATTTATTTATCTTTTATTATTTTTTTTGTGGTAAAAGCAGATATGAATTTTCAATCTGACTAGGCTTAACAAACTGCTTGCTTGTGACATCCGGTCAGAGGCGAATTTAACGGCGGGTGCACTGGGCGCGCGCTCTGGGCGCCGACTTCTGAAGGGCCCACGCAAAACCCCAAGAAATTAGTTGAACATATTAGTTCAAGACTTTGTGATTATTATTATGCTATTAATTATATTATACATATATTATATTCAAATTTTATTGTAAATAAAACATTAATAGTACATAATATTTTTTATTTATTTAAAAAATTGGTTAACATGTATTTTTATTTTCCCTGTCTCTCTCCTTTTTTTAAGAGGCCCAATATTTTCTTCTGCGCCCGGGGCCTCAACCGACCTTAATCCGCTCCTGCATCCGGTGCACACCAAATTTTCGCCCATGCCGAAATAAACTGAATTGTATTGTCAAAGCGGGCTTAACGAGCTCTGTGAAAGCTCTCGTTTTTAATAGCATTAAAAACCCATTGAAAAATACAAAATTTCAGAAGCACCCCTTCAAGCACATGTTCACAACAGCATACGTCCACTGCAACCATCTGGCAAACCACATGTAGACATGTAGACATGTATAGTATCGTACGTAGGACGGCACCTGAACGTCAATTCATCTCCGCCTTTCTACACTGTGATGATTACAGAAAACACTGTAAAAGTCCAGAAATGTTTTGTCACCAAGCAGGCGATCACCTGGAAAGCCTGCCCAGTGTACATCTACACCACGGGAGGTAGGCCACAACTATGCATGTATCGCGACCGCCCTCCTAACGCTCTGGTTTACCAGCTTTTACTGCCCCTCTGGTTTACCAGCTCTTATTTAAAATAAATAAATAAATAATAATAATAAAAAAAAAAAAAAAATATATATATATATATGTAAGAAAATAATAAAAACTAGATAATAAAATCCTGTCCATCGGGCAGCCAGCAAAAATAAATACAAATAAAAAGTGAAGAAGAAAAAAAAAAAGAAAAAGAAAAAAAAGAAATGAAAATAATAATAATAAAATAAATAAAAAAATAAATAAATAAACATATGATAAATAAAAAATTAGAAAAACAAAATAAATAAATAAAATATAAAATTAAAAAAAAAAATAAAAAAAAATAGAAAAAAGAGGGGAAAAAAAATATATATCTGATCCCACACTGGCCAAAGGCCAGTGCCAGCAGGGGGATCTCCACTAGGAAGGCTAGCAGGTATTCCGTAGTTGAGTGAAAAGGCGTCTCCGGCGATCAAAAGCATGACGAGCAAATTCTTGCAGGGACTGGAAATTTTCTCTGGTGCTCAGGAAGTCTGTCTCATTTCCGGGGACAGTGATACTGGTAGAGAGAAGAAGGTTCTGTCGAAGATCTAGGTATTGATGGCAGTGGTATAAAATATGTTCCCAGTCTTCTGGGTCACCACAAGAACAGAGAGGTGATTCAGCAAGTTTGGCATTAAGAGAGTGTACAGACCAGGATGAAACCATTTCTGAGTGGACTCTAACGTGGCAAAGGTGACGTTAGGGATGAACTTTAAAGTAACAAGACCATTAGAGGTAGCGGACCATCTGTCTTGCCAGCTCTGCATCAAAATATTCCAACAGCGTCTTTTCTTTGCCTTGGGATCCACAGTGACATCGATGGTTATACCAAGAAAGGTGACAGGGACAGCGTGCCTAATGCAGAAGCACAGGTCTCGGTACATAAGAAAGAGATCGAGGGGCAGACAGCCGTTAAGGACCTGCAAAGCAGGAGTAGACACAGTCCTACAAGCCCTGCACATTGCTAAAAGCATTTTACGTTGAATGCTGTGAAGAAACCTTCGTCTGCACTGAAACCTTCTTAACATGCCAGAACCAAGCGGCCGCGCCATAGGAACAAATTGGTAGAAACACAGCTTTGTAATATAACCGTAGAGAACGAGAATTAAGACCCCAAGATTGTTTAGAGAGACGCAGAAGTGAGAAGGTAAGTTTTTTGACTTTCTCTGAGAGATCTTCCTAGTGTTTAGTAAACGTAAGTTTACTATCAATGATCAGACCAAGAAATTTTACAGAAGAAACCATGGAAAGTGATTTGTTTTGAAGTTTTACAACAGGTGGGCATGAAATATTAAGCGAACCCTTAACCAGCATCATTTTAGTTTTCGTGGAGGATATGGATAATTTATTTATGGTGGACCATTGAGAGAGAGAGAGAGAGAGAGAGAGAGAGAGAGAGAGAGAGAGAGAGAGATCTGACATGACTAAGTTGACAGTACTTTCAAGGGAGGCTCGGGAATTGCCCTGGATCAGCAGGGTGAGATCGATACACCAACCGAGTTGTATTAAAATAATAATTTAATACTGAAAAATAAATGTACATAACATAGATATTATTAAAACAATGAAAACTATTTACAATAAAATATAATACGAATAAAATAAAATAAGAGCGATAAAAGTATTATAAAACGTTAAAATATGTTAAAATACGTTAAAATAAAATACGTTAAAAGACTTAAAATACCGGATTCCGTTTTTTTTTTTTTTTGTTAAGCTTTCAGAGGCATCCGCCTCCTTTCTCAACAGTACATTTTTAATTGTAACACATCCTTAAATAACAGGTTCACGGCTCACGTGGTTCCACAGGCGCATGGGCGGCTTTCTCAACAGTACATTAAAAATGTACTGTTGAGAAAGCAGGTGGATGCCTCTGAAAGCTTTAACAAAACAAAAAAAAAAAAAAAAAACGAAATCCGGTATTTTAAGTCTTAAAACGTTAAAATATATTAATATTTTAACGTTTTATAATACTTTTATCGCTCTTATTTTATTTTATTTTATTCGTATTATATTTTATTATAAATAGTTTTAATTGTTTAATAATATCTATGTTATGTACATTTATTTTGCAGTATTAAATTATTATTTTAATACAACACGGTTGTATTAAAATAAAAGTAACAAGATTTTAATTGCTTGTGAATATGAATCCTTCAAACCTCATAGGCCTATTTGAAGATAGGGTGAGATCGTCTGCATAAGCCAATTTGGAAGTATGTATAAGGAATAGTTTTAAGGAGTCATTCATCAAGAACGATGTTCCAGACGAGTGGTCCAAGAACTGAGCCCTGGAAGCAGCCCCTAGTGACAGAGCGGGAGACAGAGTTAGATCCAGAAATAACAGAAACTGTACGGTTTTCAGAATAACTTCTTAAAAGGTTATAAAGAGGAAGAGGACAATCGGCAGCACGTAAGCGAGCAGACAAACTAGACCACCATAACAGATCAAACGCCGGAGAAAAATCAACAAAAATAGCAAGAACGTATTTAGAATTTGCAGAGTTAACTCGAGAAAGGAATTGAACGACTGGTTCTTCAGTTCCTCGTCCAATACGGAAACCATATTGATCGTCTGATACAAGAGAGAGTAGATTCGGTTGGGGTTCTAACCGAGTACGGCTCTATGAATTTTGGCGTCAATTTTCGTGCGTGCTGCCTCCTCAGTCGTTTGTTTTGCCGTTTCGGTTTTGAGTGTGTTCCAGTGAGGCGAGCCGAGGTTTAGGTTTAGCTGTTGCGCCGAGGCTTAGTTGCCGATTCGGAGGAAAAATATATTTTAGTTCTTAATTCGCCCGCTAGATGGCACCACTTATTTTCGAGTTTAATTAAATTATAAATTCATTTTTCCGAGGCTTGAACCCATGTCTTTGCTACTGGCAGTCCAGTGCTTATACTGACAGCTACCCTTTCAGTTATAAGAATACGTGTAAATGTGCCTGTTATAGTTAAGAGTGGCGTGTGAGTGTGACGTAGGAAGTTTATTTCGCCTTGTTCTGATTGGAGGGGGTATGAACCGATGTGCTGATTGGTCTGGGGGTATAAACCGAGTACGGCTCTGAGTCTGCCGGTGATTTCTGGTCGGTTGATGCCGTAGAAATCGTCTGTTTTTTGCCGCGTTGGTTTTCAACGTAGCGTTGGAGGATGCGCAATGAATTGTGGACTCGCGCACGCACACACACACATACACACAACAGTTCGTGCTCGGAGATTGCCATGACAATGGAAGGCCTACAAAACGGTGGCGCATCTGTTGAAGCATTCTGAAAGCTGAAATTAAAGATTTTATTTAAGATGTTTAAATATATATTTTTTTTCCCATATACGGGTACTTGGGGTCACAACAGTTCGTGCTCGGAGATTGCCATGACAATGGAAGGCCTAGAAAACGGTGGCGCCATCTGCTGAAGCATTCTGAAAGCTGAAATTAAAGATTTTATTTAAGATGTTTAAATATATATTTTTTTCCCACACACGGGTACTTGGGGTTACAACAGTTCGTGCTCGGAGATTGTCATGACAATGGAAGGCCTAGAAAACTGTGGCTCCATCTGTGGAAGCATTCTGAAAGCTGAAATTAAAGATTTTATTTAAGGGAGACTGTCATGACACTTGAAACAACCAAGAAACTGTGTCGCCATCTACCGATCCATTCTGCAAGTTGAAAATCTGAAAATTAAGTATTTTTATTTCATTTTATATGTTTAATGTTATGTTTTTTTGATGGTTAAATTTATATGTATATATTTTTACCCATAACTATTTATGATGTTTCCTCTGCAAGTTGAAATTGTATCCTGATGCTTAGTCTTTCTATCCTGGAAAAAAAAAACCTGAAAATTAAATGTATTGATGTGTATATATATTTATTTACCATCTTCGTAAAATGCTGGCTCCATCTTCTGTTTTCTGTCTGCAACTTTTTTTTTAATCTATATTTGAAATCATTTTCTTTCCTAAAAGTAACTTCTCAATTTTTTTTTGCTTTTTAAAAAAGGTTATTGATTAATGGAAAATTAAAACTTAATTTCTCATTTCTAAGAAAAAAGACAGACAATTTTTTTTTCAAATAGATATGTTTTTATTGATAAGTTTTACAGAAGTAGTTACTAATCACAAAAAATCAACACAAACACTTACATATGTACATTGCTTTGATCAGAACGGATACTTCGTATACTTCGCAGTGTAAGCAGTTTGAAGTTCTTCAATCATCGAAATTACAGCATTGTACAAACCATAATAGTTGAACTCGGTAACTACACTTTCTTTCAAACACTTAGCAGAAAAAATTTTAACACTTGTAGATGGTTCAGTGTTCCTAACTTAATACGCATAGACATCGTTAAACGAAACATCGATAGAAGAGATAAACACGTCATTCTTTATACGTTCTCTAACACAGTCAAGATGTTCCAATATAACAGCATGCATTAACAGAAATGCAGGTTTTTCGTCTTCTAGACGTTGAAGAAAAGAATCTATGTCTATGATCCTAGTAGATATACTTTCAAGTTCAGAAAGGTGTAGAGTCATTCGTCTTTCTGCTGCTAGTGAGAATTGCTTCCAATAGAAATCACAAGCGCCACCATCGGTAATGATTCGGAGTCCATGTAGCTGTATTTCATCTTTAGATCTAGCTCTTACGGAAAGTAAGATATCATCCATTTTGTCTTTGAATTCATCCCATTGTCTTCTCGATAACATCATATGCGTATTAGCTGTCTCGATCGCAACATGTGGCTCGAATTCGTGGCAATAAACACGAACTGTGCTACTGTGACTCAAACTTCTGTAGAAAGTTACATTAGGTTTCCTTATGTCTTCAAACATTTCATGGCGAGATATTTTGGGAAAAGCAACCACACTGAGAAAGCTCCAAACTGTAAATGTGATCCAGTGGCAATAACATCATGTGTTTAGAATCTTGTCGCTTGGTTATTGGGTCATAAACTCGTGACGTGTCAGGAGCAGGTAGAAACATGTCGTACAAAGGATATATAATCTCACATAACTAACGATGGTATCGCTCCCAACACCTTTCTTCGTGTGACAAAAGCAAAAAGATAACTCACCTTCAAATGTGGTTGTTTGTGACATGTCGTACAAAGGACATATATATAATCTCGCATAACTAATTCTGGTATCCCTCCCAAAAAGAAATTTGGTATGGTAAAAGCAGACAAAAAAAAAGATAACTCACCTTCAAATGTGGTTGTTTGTGACATGTCGCACAAAGGATATATAATCTCACATAACTAACGCTGATATCGTTCCCAAAGTCTTTGTTCAAATTTGGTATGAAAACAAAAGATAAATCATCTTCAAATGTACCTGTTTGGGAGATGTCATACAAATGGCGAGACATTGAGTCCGCATTGAGTCTTTCTAGTTCACGAAAAACATTCCACAGCTGTCCACAATTCTATCGCATTCCTGGGTGGATGGGAAAAAAAAGATAACTCACCTTCAAATGTGCCTGTTTGTGACATGTCATACAAAAGGATATATAATCTCATATAACTAACGTCTGTATCGCTCCGAAAGCTTTGTTCAAATTTAGTTCGACAAAAAGCAAAAGATATCTCAGCTTCAAAGATTACCATCAAAGATGTCACGCCTTTACTGATGAATAAGGATTTCACTCCCATACCATAGTAATTTCCTATTGGTTGTGACTCTTGAATCTAAACACTGATTGGTTGTCGTCAAATGTCGTTTCAATCCACGAGTTTGCTTTAAAAGAGGGGTCAATACGACCACATTTCACACCTGCTTACAAAGAATCATTATGAACACCGAAGAAGATTTTCTCACCATGGATGATGATTCAGCCTTCCTAGATGACGTTGTTAAGATTGAAAAAGAATATGAAGAAGCTGAGATGATGAAGGCTGAAATTGAATACTGTCAAGGCTTAGTGTATACTAGTGTGAGTATTTTTTTTTTCATTACTGAAAAATTTTTATTTGATTTTTAAAAAAAAAAATGTTTATAGAATTATTGTTTGGTAACTGTGTTTTCTTTACGTTACTCTTTCAGAATGACGAGTTCTTTAATAGTGGTGATAATGTGGAGGCTCGACCCGTATGTTCGCATGACAGCGAAGATAATGTGGAGCATAAGCCCAAATGCTCTCGTGACGGCACTTTAGAAGGTGCTGGTGTAGATGAAGATGAGCTCGATAGTTCATCTTTACTGTCTGGATGTTTTAACATTGATGACGATGATGTAAGTATATCTATAGATTTTTTTTTTTTTTTTTCACGAAAACAAATCCCCTAAATCTTATGCGACGTTTTTTTTTAAATTTTAGATGGAAGAAAGAGAAGCAGGCTCACAAGCTTTCCAGAGCAATTACCAGATACAGGATGGGGTAGTTCGTTTTTCCCAGAAATATCGGGCCTTATTTAAATCTTACGAGGTCCGATTTAGAAACATGGCTGATTTAGCAGACGGAGATCTGTTTTTTTCGAACTTTCGACGGATGCTAGAGGAAATAATCGTCAATTTAAGCAATCAAGGCGATTATTCCCACGTTAGGTTGTGTTTAGACGCCCCCAGTCTAAAACGTCCCATAAATTTACCTTTTATGCCCCTAACGGATCTAACGTTTGACCGTGTGATGGCAGCTTTCATAGCAGTTGATCAATCAAATAGTGAATTTATGATAACGGACGACTTGAGTCTGGACGTAATTCTTATTAATATCACGAATAGGGGGGAGGGTGGTAATCGTTCTGAGAATATAAAAAAAAGGGCAATGTTGAATTTGAATGATTTTTAAAAAAAAAAAAGCTGTCATTCAAATCAACAATACCGATAGTTTATGTCTCGCCCGAGCTATTGCTGTCGGTATTTCTGCCCATCAGGACGATGCTAAAACATACAGACAGGTGCGAGAGGATAAATGTAGTATGCAAACTATGAGGGCTACAAATTTACATGGAATTGCAGGGGTTGCTTTAGAAAGTTGTGGCTTGAATGAAGTTGAACTGTTTCAGCGTGCGAATCCCGATTACCAACTGATGGTAATTTCCGCAGAGTGCGGCTTTGAAGTTGCGTATCGGGGCCCCACTGCTGATAAACAGATATTTCTACTCAGTCACGACAGACATTATGATCTTGTGCGATCTTTGAAAGCTCTGTTTGGCAGTGATTACTATTGTCCCCTCTGCCTTAAAGTTTTACCTACTCGAGAGAGATTAAACACCCACAATTGCTCTTTCAAGTGCAATAGATGCAGAGCTGTCGCCATTCATAATGAAGACAACCTTCTCTTGTGTAATTTTTGTAATCGTTTTTTCCAAGGCGAAGCATGCATTAACGCTCACAGGGCAAACAAAACTTGCTCTGAAGTGCATCGCTGTAGCGTTTGTATGTGCACTTTTCTTACCAATACAGCACACAAATGCATCGATCCCGACTACTGTAGCCATTGTAAGACTGTGCACAAAACACAACATTGTTTTGTTAAAAAACCTGAGGACCCGAAGTACGATGTTTCTGTTGTTTACTTTGACACAGAAACAGTCTTGCTGGACGGCGAACATGTGGCTGTGCTCTGCGTTGCTTCTTTTGGCGACCATGAATGCGTTTACTGGGGTCGAAATTGCATGGCTGAGTTTTTTGATGAACCATTAGGAGTCCAAGAGACCTTGAAACGAGGTAGTGATGGCCGAAAACATCGACGCACAGAGCCAAAATATAGGAATGTGCGAGTAATCGCCCATAACCTTCTTGGTTTTGACGGTTACTTTGTGCTTTCTTATATTTTCGCGAAACACATAGTTCCTCACACTATCTATGATGGGTCGAAGATTTTGGGCATCTTTCTGTCATCGCTAAACATAGTCTTCTTGGACTCTTATTCCTATCTAGCAGTTCCACTCCAAAACTGCCAGCTATGTTCGAGCTGCCAGAGGTGCGTAAGGGCTTCTTCCCTCACGAATTCCACAAGATAGATACATTAGATTATGTGGGAGCTTTGCCCGACCAAAAATATTTTAAACCGGAATTCATGAGCGAAGAAACCCGTACGGAATTCGTGTTATGGTACCAAGAGAAGTCACGAGATACTTACAACCTGAAATGTGAGCTATTGGCCTATGCCTTAGATGACGTGAGGGTTTTGCGAGATTCATGAGCGAAGAAACCCGTACGGAATTCGTGTTATGGTACCAAGAGAAGTCACGAGATACTTACAACCTGAAATGTGAGCTATTGGCCTATGCCTTAGATGACGTGAGGGTTTTGCGAGATTCCTGCAATAAGTTCCGTTCTCTCTTCATTGCAGTCTCGCAAGTTGATCCTTTCTGTCAGGACGTTACTATCGCCGGTGCTTGTAGCAGGATCTTTGCCAGAAACTATTTAGAACCAAACACAATGGCTATCCTGCCACCTGGCGGCTACATAGGGAGTAACACACAGAGTAGGAAGGCGTTGGCTTGGCTTTCGTGGCAGGAACAACAGAACAACATTAAAATTCAACACGCTCGATCACGGGGAGGGGAAGCAAGAGTAGGTCCTTTTTTTTCAGATGGGGTATGTGGTAGCACCGCTTACGAGTTCTACGGTTGTTACTATCATGGGTGCAAGAAGTGTTTTCGGCCTAGCACTATACAGACACAGAGAAACAAACCTATGGGCGCCCTATACGCTGAAACCATGGACCGTGAGGCCTTCATTAGGGCTCAGGGATATGATGTGGTTTCCGTATGGGAATGCCAGTTTGACAACCAACAGAAAAACGACCCTGCCATGAAAGAGTTTGTTGCAGCATTCATAACGCACGAATCGATTACACCTCGTAGTGCTCTCAGAGGTGGTAGAGTTGACTGTTTTAAGCTTTACCACAAGGTGGCGGATAACGAGGAGATTCACTATGTGGATTTCTGTTCGTTGTATCCGTGGGTTTGCAAATACGGCGTATTTCCTTGCGGTCACCCTGAAGTCATTCTTAGCGACTTTGACTATAGTCACAATGCATACTTTGGAATAATCCATGCTAGGGTGACAGCGCCCGAAAAGGAGTTCTTACCCGTCCTCCCAATAAGCTCCAATGGCAAGCTAGTGTTCCCACTATGTGGTGCTTGTGCCGAGCAGATGTCGCCCACTTGTAATCACGAGGATCGGAGCTTTTCGGGAATCTGGTGCACGCCTGAGTTTTACCTGGCTGTTGAGAGCGGTTATAAAATTGATAACATCTACGAAGTTTGGCATTTCAAAGAGAGCCATAAATCTTTATTTGGTGGCTACATAGACACCCTTAAAATCAAACAGGAGGCGTCGGGCTGGCCCAAAGGGGTTGAACCCGATGCATACATCACCGAATTTAAAAGTAGGGAAGGTATCGCTATGGATAGGCACGAAATAAAGGCGAACCCCGCTAAGCGCGCACTTGCAAAATTATGTTTGAATAGTCTGTGGGGACGGCTCGCAATGAGAACTAATAGGGTGAGCACCGTAGTATGTAACAGTTATGAAAGCATTGTAAAGCTTTTCATGGATGACACAAAAATCATACACGACGCCATGTTAGTGTCGGAGGAAATAATGCAAGTTGCATTCGCCCCGATCGATGGAACGGAGGAAACATACCGTCGGGGAATGCAGTCATTGGCTCTTTCGTTGCTTCCTATGGCCGAATAAAGCTCTACAAAGCTATGGCCCCTCTACGCCAATCTTTATTATATTGCGATACTGATTCCATAGTGTTCATCCAAAAACCGGGCGACGAACGTCCACCCATCGGTCAATCGCTGGGTCAGCTTACAGACAAATTGTCTGGGGACCACATTGTCGAGTTTGCCTCGACCGGTCCCAAATCTTACTCCTTCCGCACCCAAGGGGATAAAACAGTGACCAAATCCAAGGGTGTGACCCTTAATGCCAAAAACGCGAAGTTGGTCAACATGGACTTTATGATTGCTGCTGCAAAAGGCCAACATGTTGACGTTTCTGTCGAGGTACCGTTTTCTGTCCGGAGAGACAAACGTACTTCTCGTCTCCTTGAGTCCTCAGTAACAAAAAGGTTTGGATTTACTTTCGCTAAACGTGTGGTGGGAGACGACACACTCACTTACCCTTATGGATATTTCCAAGACACATAGTGAAAGCTAACCACCTAATCACCATACTATCAACATTAGAAAAAACCCAGTGAAATCCCCATGTTTTTTTTGACACTAAGCAGTTTTTCAGTGGCTACCTCTGGTGATGTCTCCTTTTTTTTTCAGGATGTCGGCGAAGTCGATTGGGCACGTACTTCCCCATCCTATTCCCACTGACGTCACATTCGTGACGGCACTCGGATGGGAATCGCGGGGCGCCGGGGCGCCGGGGCGCCGGGGCGTGGGGGATCGCGGCACCCCTCCCACCCATCATGTTGTGATGGGCGCATGCACGGGGGGGATCGCAGCACCCCTCCCACCCATCACGAAGTGACGGGCACGCTTAGATGAAGGGGAATCCTTTTTCCGTGTTGTCATGGAACACCTTTTTTTTTCATAACTCACAGTTTTTTTTTTTTTTTTTAAAAGGGGACAATGTTTTGTTTTTCTGGAGACGTCACCTTCTATCTTTACCGTTGTTAGTCCTGCCTCTCGCATCTGCACGCGAACACACATAAATACATGGTCCAGACTCGCGCGCGATCATTCACAAAATGTTCAAACACCCCTTCACAGCAATAGTCTCGGGAGCAACACAGAGTGGAAAGACAACGTTTGTGTTGTCGCTATTAGAAAATAGTGAAAATTTAATTTCGCCACCACCTCAAAGAATCGTCTATTGCTATTCAGAGTTTCAAGATAAGTTTCGGTGTTACTCGCAAATCGAGTTCGTCGAGGGTTTAAACATCCCCGAATTCGATCCAACAGTAAACAATTTACTTGTTTTAGACGATCTCATTAACCAGGCAAAAGATAGTATTGTTGTGTCAGAGATATTTACAAAGGGGTCGCATCACAGAAATGTGAGTGTTATATTATTAACACAAAATCTGTTCTCCCAAGGCACTCAGTTCCGCACTATTAGCTTGAATTCGCACTATCTGATTGTTTTTAAAAACCCTTGCGACTCGAGACAAATCTCACACCTAGCAAGTCAAGTGTACCCCGGAAGGTCATGTGTTTTAGTCGACATATATAAGCATGCAACACGTGATCCACATTCATATTTGCTGTTTAATTTTTGTCAGGATACTGCAGATATACTGAGGCTGCGCTCACACGTATTGCCAAGCGAAGGATCTACTATTATATATGTACCCTCATGGCTAGATGTCTAAAACACAACACTAACTTCATAAAGTATCTGTCGGAAGCTCGACCAAAACAGGCAACCGCTCTATTAAAGAGCTCAGACCCCACACAAATAAATTCGCTCTGTGAAATCTGCAAAAACATAATCAAAGGCAACATTCCTTTACCAGACAGAGTGAAAAGCAAGTTACAACGCAAAAAACGTCTGCTCAGAACACTAGCAGATAAAAAAGTGGCATTTAAGACCAGACGGAAATTAATAATTCAACAAGGAGGTGGTCTGATTCCATTATTAGCGAGCATAGTAATACCACTAATTGCAAGTTTGATCAGAAGATGAGCGAATCTTTCCGCAAATTCTTACTTGTAGCTGCACCGCCAGAACAAAAACAGATGCTCTCTTTAGACGAGCAAATGTCTACAATCTTAAAAAGACAAGATTTGCAGCCCGAGTCTAAAGTTAAAATGTATCTTCAGATACTGCAGTCATATTTAGGTCTGAAAACTAATGCCACAAAACAGGCGACGTCGTCGGCATCAAACAACATCGAGATGGCTGTATCGACCTCAACCACCGCCACTGCCGCCACATCGTTACCCAGAATTCCCTCTGCGCAACAACAGCAGCCTGAGGGAGGAGTGATAAAATCCTGTAAGCCGGTCAAGCGCTGATATACGGCGCTGATTTCACCTCACCATCTGAGATGTAAACATACGTGGATATCGTTGTGGTGAGTTTTTTTCAAATAAAACAGACACTTTTAAAATAAATAAAATTTTGTTTTGTAAGTAAATGCTGAATTACATGTAATGTGGCAAGAACATCATTTGCCCACAAATCTTTACAATAATATTTGTTTACAATCTTTGACATAGAAATACTCCTACATCTATGAATTAGAAAAAAAATACAGTGTAGTCCACAAGCTATAGATTCTGGATGTTGAATTACCACTTTGTTATAAGTCCATTTTTTACTGTTCAGGTTAAGGAAATCTGCAATGTCCTGTGTCGGCGGTCGTGCAAAGCTGTCGAAATATTGACTTTCGCTTTTTCCTAGGAAAATGCAGACCCAGTGAGTACCTGGCATGTGGGAAAAGTCCGTATTGATGACTAGAAGTGCTGGTTTTCTCTGTATTGTCGACGGTAATTCGTCCCTGGCACAGACACTGATCAGATGTTTTCTCGATTCACTGTCTGCTTCTAAAACCTTCAAAATTTGATCAGTGTTCATAATTAATTAGGATTGATCGAACTTTAGTCACAGAAAGAATGTTTTCGAATTCGGCATACAAGATCACTGTTACGTTTTCGGGTAGAGGTTCTGCGAATTTCAGTTCAAGTCGAACTCCGCCTCGCCGTAAAGAACTGATGTGCTCGCCGACTGCGTTGCTGTCTGGAGTCAGGTCGAAACCATAAAGCACATTCCCTTCAGTATAATCCAAGAGTGATATGTCGTTTCCACAGTCTGAATTCCACTTGTTTAGCAATGTGAAGAGAGACAAGTAGGACCTGGTATAATGTCCATTCTTATAATCGGGTGTTAGCGGTATGGAAGGATGTTGGATTCCAAAAAGTCAAAAATAAATATTCTCATTTCCAATGACCGAAGTAAATAACACAGGTTGTAGTGACCAAAATTAAAGGGGTTGGTTTTGAGGGAGCCGTTGAAACTATCACTGGACACAATACCTACTATTAAACGAGCGGGGATCTGGCCTAGATATATATTGTCTCTGGTAGAGTCTGACATACCTTTTGGAATTGAGAAATAAGTAACATCAACTCTGTTAACGGGATATACAAGGGGGTGTTTTTCAAGAACACTCATGTGCGCCAACTGTATGCTGGGGTTAAGTTTAACTTTACGCACAAAAAGACACGCCTCACGTATGTGAATCTTCGCCATATTGTCGAGAGACAGCAGACAGAACTCGGGCGAACTGCGAACCATTCTAAGACGGAGCGATACACTGTTAATAATATATTTGGCCTGATGACACAAATCTAGTCTGAGACGGCCCAAAAGTTCCACAGTTTTGGTTTTCGAAAAAAACTTCATATGTTGATTCATACTGCTGTCGGGCTGAGAAAACATTTACGAAACATTGGAAACATTGTCTTTTACGAACAGTTCTGTAGTGAGTTGGGATTTTTTTGCTCCTCTGTCAAAATTCAAAAGCGTTTCTAAATAAGCTCTATAGGGGTATGTGTCACTGCTAGGATTTATTAATTTGTCTTGAACGAAAAGATCCACATGTTTAAACATGGAGTGAAAAAAGTTATTGACAACGCCCACACTTGACTGCAGTTCTTTTCCGTCACTTTGAGTTAATTGTACTTTGAGTCGCAAATAAGTTTTTCCCAGGTCCAGATATTCTTCCGATGTTCCCGGTATGGAAAATTCTATTGGCCTCGGCATGTCCACAGATGCTAAAGGCAAGAAAGTAACGTATGAAGATCGTTCGATGCAGAGATTAGTAGCAGGCTGGGCAAACAGGTCTAGTTCTGACATCATAACTTCACCCATCATTGAAAGATGTCCTGATATTTTTTTTTTTTTTCGACGCTTGCCTCCACTCTGGCTACGGACTTTTTGCTTAATGGCCTGTCCTACTTCAGAAGCTCGATTTATAAACGAGCGTTTCACGGGTGCTCCCGAAATGACATCATCGATCATATTACGACCTGCCGACAACACACGGCGACCGATGAACTTGGCAACGGGTTTCAGAAGTGGAGAAAGAAATGTAAATGCAGATCTGAATATACTACCTAAGCCTTGGCCTCTCTGGATCGCTGCTCCTGCAAAGAAGGGATTTTCCCCCACCTGCACTTTGTAGTATTCCACGTACGCACTCATTGGGGTCGAAAATGCAACTTAATTAGAGTTTAACACCTCTAAAAGGAAATAACTGACCGCTGTCTGTGCGAATTTGAATAGAAACGGACTGAATGTTTGAGAGAAGCACAGGGTAATAATCCAAATGTAAGAATTCACCACTGTTTAAGAACGGTACTACTCGCAAAAGAGGTGCTCTCCTATCACCCACAAGCTGATCTTCGATCACGGCACTATAAACAAAGTAAGAACCGACACCTCTATTTATATCGCACGGAAATTTCGATCTCGCAGTTCCTTCGAAACCCTCGGGCATACGTTCAAAACCGAGTAACTCGCCGAGTCCAGTCTCAGGGAAGCGAAGACGCACACTGCTTTCTATTTTGAAAGAAACAAAACCATATGCATTAACAGAACCTTTAATTTCGGGGGCTATAAAAGTCATAACCTTTAGAATTTCGGAGACGCTATTGTAATTACCATAAGGAATTTTATGCTCGCGAACATCACAAGTCGGCGGTTGTACGAGCACAAGCTTCCTATCAGCACACTCACTGTTAGGCTTTATTGGTGGTAACACTATTTGACCTTTAGGTATCCACTTTCCGGTGTACTCCCCTTTGAAAGTTCTAGATTTGTCAGCAATATCGCTCAATGCTTTATGGACTAACCCTAGAATTCTGGCAGTTCGTAAAGTCATACGCAACTCACAGCCATTTTTAACACGAATTGTGAATCTCACTTTGAATTCTGTCTCTTCTACTTTAAACTCTAAATTGCCATTAAGACCACACATATGCTCAATCAATTTAGTCGAATTTTCGTACTCGTCGTCCAGCATGTAAATCTCGGGGTTCCTAACTGTCGGTTCTTTCTGCAGAATTGCAAACTCGGCCCAACCTTCGGAAATATTGTCCCATGACTTAGGTATGTGTATTTCTGCAAGTCCTACCTCCCACTTGCCTTTGAGCGCTATAGTGTCGGGTAAGCCGATGGTAAAATTAGATTGTGTATTCTGGGGATGGAAATCCATACACGCATTACTTGGTAGGGTTAAGAAGATCTTTAGCCAAAACCCAACTGTTGTAGGAAGCTGGATATCCTAACCACTTAACACGCAATTGATGCTCTCCACCCACACGTCGCTCCTTAAGTACTTTTTCAATAAGATATGTGTCGAGTGGTAACTTGTCGTTGATATTAACAAGCTGAAGCTGTTGTTCGTAAAAGGTACCTTTGATCGTATTGCCTGTTTTGTCTTGTACTCTGTACACAACTGGTTTTCTTCGTTTCAATACTTGAGATATAGTAAAAATCTCACGCGTCCAACAACCCCAGAATCCTTTGCAGAAAAGATGTGAACCTGTACTTAGAACGACACGATCCCCCAGTTTAAATTTAGGAATCTGTTCTTTGGTTTTTTTCAAGTACAATTTCCTGTAGACGTCTTCTTCAGTATGCAAAGTGACATCGGCAGGTGGGATTCCTATGGTTCGATGTGGGGTTCGATTATAAGTAGCTACAATGTCGGAAAGAACATGCACATATTTCTTACTTTCAGAATAAGTTATCCATTTAAATATTTTTTCTTTCAGAGTTCGGATGAATCGTTCAGCTATTGCAGCTTTTTTTTTCTGATCTAGTTGTATAGAAATTAATGTTGAGAGACTTAAATAAGGCCTTCACATCTTTATTTGTAAATTCTCTGCCTCGGTCGCTGTTAAGACTGAATGGCGTTTCTTCCTTGAAAATTGATTTGAATGCTTTTACCATCTGCTTTGATGTTTTATTTCTAAGTGTTCTCACCCAGGCATATCTAGAAAAGGCATCTATACAGACTAGTAAATAACGCACTCCACCATTAGCATCAGACAGATTGGAAACTTCTGCTAAGTCGCACTGAAACGTATGGTGTAGTCCAGGAACTATTATTTGGTTTCTAGAAAAATTAATTCTTTGAGGTTTGTGTCTCACATAAGCTGGTTGAGATGACAAGTACTCTTTCACGATACGTCTGGGTAATTTTGTATGTTTTTGTAAAGCATTAACACCACTAAAACTTCCCACTACATGAGGATCATTGTAATCTTCTAACATTTTTTTTTCTTTTCCAGACGCAGATTTCTTACTTCCAGGATGCACAAGACTACTGGTGGCGGGTGTGATTTTCTTTGCACCTTATGTGCGGTTATTGAAAGATGGGGGTAAAACTCCCCTAAGTTGTAATTTTTTTTTTTTTATTATTTACAAATAAAAACATCTATTTGAAAAAAAAATATTGTCTGTTTTTTCTTAGAAAGGAGAAATTAAGTTTTAATTTTCCATTAATCAATAACCTTTTTTAAAAAACAAAAAATCGAGAAGTTACTTTTAGGAAAGAAAATGATTTCAAATATAGATTAAAAAAAAAAAGTTGCAGACAGAAACAGAAGATGGCACCAGCATTTCACGAAGATGGTAAATAAATATATATACTCATCAATACATTTACTTTTCAGGTTTTTTACCAGGATAGAAAGACTGTAAGCATTAGGATACAATCTCAACTTGCAGAGGAAACATCATAAATAGTTATGGGTAAAAATATATACATATAAATTTAACCATTAAAAAACATAACATTAAACATATAAAATGAAATAAAAATACTTAATTTTCAGCTTTCAGAATGGATCGGTAGATGGCGACACAGTTTCTTGGTTGTTTCAAGTGTCGTGACAGTCTCCGTGCTTTTGGTAAAAAAAAAATTTAAACATCAAAGTAAATTAAAAATAAAATCTTTAATTTCAGCTTTCAGAATGGCTCAAACAGATCGTGACACATCCTGCAAAAAGCTATGGAAATATATTTAAAACGTTAAAGTCATAGCTATTGAGAAAAATATATTTAAACATCTTAAATAAAATCATTAATTTCAGCTTTCAGAATGCTTCCACAGATGGAGCCACAGTTTTCTAGACCTTCCATTGTCATGGCAATCTCCGGGCACAAACTGTTGTGACCCCAAGTACCCGTAAGTGGGAAAAAAATATATATAATTAAACATCTTAAATAAAATCTTTAATTTCAGCTTTCAGAATGCTTCCACAGATGGAGCCACAGTTTTCTAGGCCTTCCATTGTCATGGCAATCTCCGAGCACGAACTGTTGTAACCCCAAGTACCCGTATGTGGGAAAAAATATATATATTTAAACATCTTAAATAAAATCTTTAATTTCAGCTTTCAGAATGCTTCAACAGATGGCGCCACCATTTTGTAGGCCTTCCATTGTCATGGCAATCTCCGAGCACGAACTGTTGTGTGTGTGTGTGTGTGTGTGCGCGAGTCCACAATTCATTGCGCATCCTCCAACGCTACCTTGAAAACCAACACGGCAAAAAACAGACAATTTCTACGGCATCAACCGCCCAGAAATCACCGGCAGACTCAGAGCCGTACTCGGTTTATACCCCCAGACCAATCAGCACATCGGTTCATACCCCCTCCAATCAGAACAAGGCGAAATAAACTTCCTACGTCACACTCACACGCCACTCTTAACTATAACAGGCACATTTACACATATTCTTATAACTGAAAGGGTAGCTGTGGGGATAAGCACTGGACTGCCAGTAGCAACGACATGGGTTTGAGCCTCGGAAAAATGAATTTATAATTTAATTAAACTTGAAAATAAGTGGCGCCATCTAGCGGGCGAAATAAGGACTAAAATATATTTTTCCTCCGAATCGGCAACTAAGCCTCGGCGCAACAGCTAAACCTAAACCTCTGCTCGCCTCACCGGAACACGCTCAAAACCAAAATGGCAAAACAAACGGCCGAGGAGGCAGCACGCACGAAAATTGACGCCAAAATTCATAGAGCCGTACTCGGTTAGAACCCCAACCGAATCTACTAGAGAGGTGTTCGTGAACAGTGAAGTAAGTCTTATAGTAATCAGCCTTTCAAGTGTTTTGGCCAAATGCGATAACAAAGCAATAGGACAGAAGGACTTGCCACTTTGGGTGTTTGAAGGTTTAGGAATTAGTTTAAGAAGAGCTGTCTTCCAGATAACAGGGAATGTGCTTTCATTTAGACATTTGTTGAATAGAGTCGGAAGAACCGTTTAACGTAGCTTGTGGAATTGTTTGATAAAGATGCCCTCATGAAAGTCGAGGCCTGGACAACCAGAGTTGTTAATTTTTAAGACAGCTGTGTCCACCTCCAGCTTGGTAAATGGCTGAGATTCAGAAGTAGCAGTGTAGGAGTTATTGAGTTGTCTTATTTGTTGATGAGAAGTCAAGTCATCCTCTGGGCGATTAGAAGGAAGCAAATTGTCCAAGATAGTGTTGATGGTGTCCTTCCAGGTGAGAGTTTCGGTGCCGTTTGCGGGTACCGACTAATAAACAGTAGGGGAATAGGATTTGTTCCTAGTAAGGTGATAAACAAGGCGCTATGGGTTCCGATTGCCAGTAGAAGTAACCAAGTTCTGCCAAGATTTTATTTTACAGGTAGTGATTTTGACGTATTGTCTTTTGAGAACCTAATATTCTGTTTTAAGACTTTCGACGTCGGGAGGTGGCCAGCTCCTGCGATGTCGTTGGTAAGTACGCCTAGCCCGATGCACTTGCTGACGAAGCAGAGTAAGTTCTCGGTTCCACCATAGAGTGGGATGGGAAGACTGAATTTTCTTTTTGGCTGCTTTATAACAGGCGTGGCTGAGAGCATCATTAACATAGAAAGCTAATTCAGAAGCTGCAAAGTGGTGGATGAAGTTTATAGTTTCAATTGGGAAATCAGTGTTGATTGAGTCATTAAACAGGTTCCACATGATGCATCGCATAGAAAATCTTCTAAGGTTCTGTAGTGGAGGATTATATGATTGTGCAGAGCAAGTCACGGAGAAGGTGATCGCACGATGGTCACTTGAGCAAATGTTATTATTTACTGTCCAGTCATTAATGTTTGAAGAAACGGTGTAAGAAGTAGCAATGATGTCTATATTTGATTTGCCATTTAGAGAGCTGAAGGTATAAGGTGAACCGGGTTTATTTAGAACGTCAGCTCATGTGAAAGGAGAAAGTCTTCTATGAGTGAACCTTTGTTATCAGTATGGTCGGAGTGCCATATACTGGATTTGACATTATAATAAGTTTGGCAGTACCTGCCAAAGAAATAACTTGATCGAGGTAGGCAAGATGAAGTGTAATGTCGGAAGTTGGTGGGCAATATAGTAAACTAGGAAGTAAGAGCCACAAGGAGTAGACACATTTATGCAGACAGGGTGTTGATTAGTAAGATTAATTATCTTGACTACGTCCAATTTAAGATTAACTATGACGAAGGCCGTACGTGATTCAGCAACGAAGGCCGTACGTGGTTCCGGCTGAATAACCCTAAAAGAAATAGGGTATCCGGTTATTTTACCGCGGAAATGGTATGGTTCTTGTAAGGCTATAATATCATATTTAATTTCGTCGGTTGCCTTTCGGACTTCATCGGCCACCAAACCGCTGAGCATTCAGTTGAAGCAGGCTAAGTTCAGAGACTGATTCATCTGCAGATGAAGAACTGGTAAAAGACAATGCATCTATAGTTGGTCCGTTGTGTTACAAGATCTATGATACGCAAAAGTTCTGGACATTTGGAGTCACGAATTGCCTCATTCATCAGAGGTCCTTAATCGTGCAATCTCTAGAGCTCTTTTATATTCATGGTATTTAGGATCGCGGATGGAGTGCCAAAAGTCTCTTTTACGCCTCTTGCAATTTATGCAGCAGGCAGGCTAATCCTTATGAGGGCATTCTGCATACAGATGACCATTACAGGTGCAATGTCCACAGGATGGGGAGTTATGGGTACAGTATTGTGTTGTGTGCCCATATCCCAAGCACAAAAAGCACTTAGTAACTATTGTAAATGGCCTATGCCTATGTGAGCTACAAGCAAGAAATATTCTGTCTATTGATGAAACACGCCTGTAAATTTTTGGGGAGAAACTGATTACCCAGTATACCAATGACAAGGACCTTAGTTGTGAATCTGAAAGAGGTTTCCTTTTAATCTCTTCCATTGTAAAGTCATAGTCAGCTAGATTTTTATTATACAGTTCTTCTATTATGTCCTCCTTACTTAGATCCTTGGGCACATAGTAGTTAATTATGGAAGGGTTACTTTTTTTAGGAACTCCCGTAGAGATCCCTGCAGAGGACAAAGAATCAGATGTTGAGATACTAATTAAGTCCGACTTAGTGGCCATTCCCAAAATTACGCTTTTGTTGTGTGCTAATTTGATTGATTTTATTTTGACTGTTTTAAATTCTTCTTCAAACCAGGAATTCCTCAAAGAGAGAAATCACCAAACGATTCTTCCCTAATGTTGGAAAACTCTACCCAATGGCTCCAGCATGGTTTACGCCGGGACTCCACGCGACCTTCCTGCTAACGGGACATTGTGACTTTAAGGCTAAGCTTACAGCCCTGGGCATTACAGATGACCCTACTTACTTGTGGAGAGTTAGAGAGCCGGCACCACCTCATGCATGAATGCCAGCTTTATGATGACCTCTGCGGCAAGCTCATCACCCGGATCACCTGTTTGCCCAGAGATAGAGAACAACACCTCGTGGGCGGGAGGCAGGAATAATTGCCTTCTCCAAGTTCGCTGAAGAAGACGGGACCTGAATGCACACTAGCCACATAATGTCCATTCTCATTTGAAAGTAATGGCTAGAAGCCAAAATGTGCATAACACCAAAGATGACCTACCGAGCAACTAATGAAGATAGACAAAAGATCTGAATGAAGGACGAATAGCAGCCGTTCTAACGGCCTGAGCCAAACACTAGCCCGGCTCTCCTTTAACGCCCCTTCCTGGCAGGGGAACAGACGACCAGTCACCACGCTCCCCTGCTACCCCACCTTTCTACAAAGATGTCACCTACCAAAGATAACTACCAAGTGAAGAACCTTTGAATAGAGACAACCCACAAATTAGGACAATCTAAGAAAAAAAAAAGGTTCGTATACTACTGGACTTAACTCTCATGGATGTGACCAGTAAGACAATCTCCTCGATGAAGACTGATAACGACACGTGCCATTAGATTTAAACTGCTTTTCTTGGCCAACTAGCATTCTGAACCGGGTACCCTAACTTGGTTCACTTTAACCCCCCCCCTCCCCTGGTAGGGAGTGGGAAGGGACGGATTTCTGTCTCCACCTTATGTATGCAGACGATATAAAGGTTGGCAGAGTTGTTAAGGACACTACTGACGTTATGCTGCTGCAACAGGATCTGGAAAGTTTGAGCAGATGGGCTGAGAAGTGGCAAATGAAGTCTAACGTTGACAAATGTAAAGTACTACATATGGGAAACAGCAACCACAGGGCAACGTATCCACTCTATGGTACTACACTGACAGTGGTAGAGAATGAAAAAGGACCTGCAGGCAGATATGAAGTTTTCTGAGCAGTGCAGAAGAGCTGCAAGAGTAGCTCATGGTGTCTTGTCAATGATATACAGGAATTTTTCTAGCAGGGAAAAGGAGGTGATTATTCCCTTGTATAAGACAATGGTCAGGCCACATCTTGAGTACTGTATACAGGTCTGGAAACCTCATTTAAAGAAGGACGTAGAGCTGCTGGAACGAGTACAGAGAAGGGCAACAAGATTAATGAATGGAACAAAGGGCTGCTCTTACGATGAAAGGCTTAAGTTCTGCAAATTACAGTGTCTGGAGACTAGGCACCGGCGAGTTGATCTGATAGAGGTGTATAAAGCCTTGAATGGTTTGAGCATGCTCAATGCTGATGGGATTCTTCCTCTTGCTCAGAATAATCACCTGAGTGGGCATATTCAGATTGAGATTAATTCAGATTGAGGAAAGACATAAGTAGGATAGATGTGCGGAAATTTGCCTTTAGCCAGCGGGTAGTTGGTTGGTGGAACAGACTTCCGTTCCTTGTTGTGGAAGTTGATAGCCTAAATAAATTTAAGGCTGAGCTGGACAGGTATTTCGACGAACTGAGGGGTGAAGTGGAAGTGTTTTTTTTTGACTGATGCTGCATAAGCTTGCTTTCTTGCATCCTATGCCTTTACTAATGCTAATGCTAAAGTGCTTCAATGTGCTGCAATAGTAACTTTGGACAGGGAACGGGTCCCAACCTTTGCTACCGAATTCTGTGCAATTTTCACAAAAGAAAGATTTTTGTGCTTCTCCCCATCGTCTTTGCAGATAATGGGAAGCCCCTAGAGAAAACGATCCCGACCTTTCTGGGAGTATTTTAATACTTGGCTGTTCTCCCTCCCCCAAAACTGTCAGTAGGAAACTGCCCAAAACTTCAAAAGCTCGTTGGAAAGCCCCAAATTACACCACGGACTTGTGGAAAACACCATTTGTCAACATTCTCAAAGCGCAATCCTGATATAGAGATGCAACCCAGAGAATCCGAATTGTTCTCGATTGATCAGATTACACTAAAAATAGAAGGAAAGCAAGGTAACAACGGCGATAAACCAGTTGCAGAGCCAGAAAGATGACCCTTTCATCGTTGATCTGCAGGAAGAAGGGGAGGACATCCCCTTCTTCTTCCTGCATCGGGAAATGCGCCTCCTTCTACCTGAACGAGAACTGCGCTCCAAGACGGAGAACAGGGAGCAGCCAAAAGCTACTTCGCTGCAAAAGAACACCAATGAGGACAAGCAGCAGGACTCACCTCTCACCTACCACAGGGAACTGTTTACGAGAAGACACTCTTCGTTAAAATAGTACTAGAAAATATATTTAAGGAGAATTGAAACAGAGTGTCCTCTGGACTTAGAATCTAAATTGTGGCAATTTTCCACAAGAGAGAAACAATACTACATGACCAGTACCTTGAAAGCCACCACTCGACTCCATGCTTACATTGAATGCGGGGCAAGTCACAGCGCGCTCAGACATATTCTGAAGCGCTGAGGCATAAAGGCGCCCCTGCTGCCGATACCATGAACACTGCAAGCACAAAATCAGCAAATATGAAGACGCTGCTCTCTACCCCACATCTTCAGACCGACCAATTCAGATACGCTGTAAACAAGTGAGGAAGTAAAAAAAAAAAATAAAAGGTTATTGACTCGCTAACGCAGGAATTTAAAACAGCCAGAATCCGATCCATATGGAAGACTAGAAACACTGGTGTGATAATCGAAACAGAAAATAAAGAAGACGCTAAATTGATTATCAACAACACCAAGATCCCTACACTCCGTCTCATTGCTGAAACTCCTAAAAAAAGGCCCCTGTCAAGCCCTGTATTTATTTCCCATGTTTCTTTCGTAATGCATGATTCTACGTGCTTACAGCTATTTTCATGGTTCTTAAATTTTAGTAGACAAATTTTGCCAATCATTGATGCCTTTCGCCCAGTTACAGCCAGTTCTACAAAACATCCAGTATGGCTCACAATATACGGAATCCAGTTTTTTTAATAGCAGAACCATTGCCTATTCATTTTTAATCCAGATTTACAGTGGTTTAATAATATTTTACCGAAAATTATCTATTTTTGTTATTTTTCGGAAATGGTCCTTTTTGCTAACAAACAGCCGATTTTCTAATAAATGTTTCCTATCTGCTGTGAAATTCTCTGGATAATTTGCAATGTCAGTGGGGTAGTTTCTTTTTTAAGATTTTCGATATTGATATTTTCAATTTCTTTCAACGTTGAAAACACTTCATTTTCTTCTGCGGAGGGAAATGGTCTACTTCAGGATTTTTCTTCTTCAGGTGTTTTTTGAATGTCATTCTCTTGCTCAACCTCAATTGATGGCTCTTTTCCCATTTAGTCGGTGTCAAAAGTTGAAGATTGACTTGTTGTTGATGTTAGTTCTGTTTCTGGATGAGAAAAATATGAAGTCAATTTTGGAATTTTTTTTAACTTCTTTTGTTAATAGTTTCGCCAGCAGCGCGTTTTATTTTGAGTTTAAAAGCACCGCTTTTATGCTTTTCTCCATGGATAATTCGAAAAATAATTATAAAATTTTTAAATTGAACTAAATAACAAAATACTAACGAAAAACAAAATAACACAGAATATTATCACAAATCTAAAATTATATTTAAAGACTCTCAACACGGCTTACTTCTGTTATGTTGTCAATTGTTATGTAATAGAATATAGCCTAATTTCAAGAACAATCTCCTACACTGTACTGATCCGATACAATAAGGCTGATCCGATACTGTTTTAAAAATGGATGCACACTGCCATGTGAGTTATAAGGTCATGAATCATTTACAGACGATTAGTAAAGAACAAAAGTAAACTACAACCTTTAGAAACTTTAGTTTTGGTTTGGATTTGGATCTAACTGAAACAAACAGTAGTATCATTAATTGCTTTCCCTTTTTGCACCTCAGACTTAGTGACTATTTCTTCGCCTTTGCTTACAGAAAGAAAAACAGTTTATATGAACATATAAACACATTGAGCAGAAATCGAATGTCGATGATGCCACCTAGTCTCAGAAACGTTCTAACATATTACTGCGGGATGAAGGATGACCACCCCTACTGAGTACAGTTGTAGACACGACCAAGTTGCCAGGATAATACATTAGAAACTAGCAAGGAAATACCAGTTGATCAAAGAAAGTGTTCTGTACTACAAGTACGAACCACAGGCAGTACTAGAAACCCCAACCCACAAGCTGTACTGGGATCGCATCATATTAAATATTAATCGATAAGACAATCCCACACAACTGACGGGACATAACCCTTGTGGACAAGAAGGAAAGGGGAAAGGCTACCTATCTGATTGATATATCCGTACTCAACACTGGCAACTTGCAGAAAACTCATGGGTATAAATTCAGGAAGTACCCGAACCTAAGATAAGCGATAAAAGAAAGGTGGTATATGCAAAAAAGTAACGACCATCGCGATAATCGTGTTAACCACCGGAATGGTGCCAAGAACCTACATAACAGCCTAGGAGCAATAGAACACCCGGCGAACACCAATAAGGAACTCGAGAAAGTCCCAATCCTGAACATCTGTGGATAGTCAGAGAGTTCCTCGACCAAAAGTAACACCAGACATAACAACAACCACCCTGTATACTTGGTAGCAAAACCCGTCACGAGGTGATATGTTCCACAGAGGTTTGTCCGGCCATCATTCTCCAAATGGAGATTAAGACATTCAACTCTTAATATTATTCAAGATAAAATATGTATAATAAGATTTCCGGGCAAGTTTATTCGTTAATATTGATGATTCGCTAATACAGAAAACGCCTAAGTCTTATGTGATCGACTAGTGGTTTATATACTAGGACAACAATCCCGTTGTCCACACAATGGCAACAAAATTGCCATTGTGTCTTTCATTCTGAAATCCTCCCATAAGTTAGACCTCAGGATGCCTCAAAACTATGATTATTTTACTATAAAACTCTTGCTGTGCATAACGTGTAGCAAGAGAATGGCAAAGAGGCAAGGATAATTAAACAAAACATGGTTTATTACTTCTAGCATACAAAACAGGTGTAAAATAATATGGTTATATAATTTTATATGATTATATAATAACTCGTTTCTTATCAAAGAGGATAAAACGATATACTATAAGCTAATGATACATGCGTATGAACATGTCAGTGTGCTTCGTGTGATCTTCAGTTGGCACTCCTACCCGTACTCTCTGGAGGATGATTGTTGTGAGATAGATGCTGACTTAGTGAATGTTCCTATGAGGAGGGATATTTCTCAGTAGACTCTATTAAATAAAGAGTCAGGTATGAACGTTCGACACTTTCATTCTATTAAACTATCGTGTCGTAAATGTAGGGTGAGACTTGCCAGAATAATCTTTGCAATATTCAGGAATAGATGTCTAGGAATAGGACCCAGCAGCAAAAGATTCTCAAGACATTTTTGACGAGATAGTCTCAAAAAAAAAAGAGAAGTGCTTCGCACAGGACAACACTCTCTTCGTCTCATTGTGCCTTCTGGGTTTCTCCGTGTCTCTCTCTGTACGTCTCTCCGTCTTCTCTGTTCTCTCAGCATGTTTCACTTCGTTCCGTTCATTTCCTGTAGTCTCCAAACTTTTGGTTCGGAGAGGACAGGAAACGAACGGAACAAAGAGAGACACGCAGAGTTTTCGTTCTGTCTGTTCTCACCCCGTCTCTTTGTCTCTGATCTGCATATATATATATATATGTTTCCCCTGTTAGAGTTTCCAATGCTTCTATTGGTCAAAACACCAATTTTATGGGGGAAATGAAAATCCCAGGGACTGTTATTTTGGAAACCTGATACATTAAAAAAATGGAACTTATGAGGAGAAAACGGAACCTCACATCTGCAAGGTGGTGAAATTTCCAGACTGCCCAGTGGTAGTAACTAGATCTAAAGTCCCTTCCCCAACACAAGAAATTTCCAGACAACAACCACAGCGTTGTTATAAGGTTCAGATTTCACCCTGAAGTATGTATCTTAATTGTCATTACTATATTTTCTCCGACGAAGGTCATATACTTTCTCACCGTTTTATAAATATTATATCCACGATGTTCGTCCGATCCGATCGAGTAACGATCTCTTGCTGTGAATCAGCCGGACTCATAAAGATGGAACAGTATTTCAGCTGCTGTTTTTCCCTAGTGCGTCGCCAACAGGCGTACTCTAAAAAAAAAGAAACAGCCTTATACAAGGAGTGAGTATCACACTACAAGTATAGCAGTGACAAAAGGATAAGGTGACTTGGCTAAGTAACAGGCAAACGAAAAGTAAAAATTAAGACATTTTTGCACTCCTCCCCTCCACTGCAGGAATTTTGGGCAGGTGGCAAAAAAAATGCATATGTCCAAAATTCAGGGAGCTTGCACTAGGGTCGAAAGGTTCTGTAAAGGATCTTTTGGTTGGGAGAAAAAAAAATCAAAACATACCTCCTCTTACAATCTCGAGTGACCCTCAACTAATACTAAATAGTACCTAAAGAAAACATGTTATTAAAAATTTAATCTGTTTTACATATATTTACTTAGACTTGTTTCATTTTTAAGAAAAAAAAATTTACATGGCGTATTCCATCACACAGCCACATTATACAGACCCAAGGTTCGGCTTGGATACTTCCTTCTTGATTGTAAAATTCAATTAAAAAAATACACAAAAAGTTCATCTGTTTAATGTTTTTTTTTTTTTTTTCTTGGATACGGGCAAAGAATGTTCATAGAATGTCTGTCACAGTTTTCAGTCGTTGTAGCAACAAATCTCTCTTCTTTTATTGTTCTGATGTTAGTAAAAGAGGAGTAGCACACTGCTTGTAGCTGTCCTTGGGGCACAAAAACTTCTTTCGCATCACACTGAAGAGATGGCCTCCCACTGAACTGAAACAATGCGCGGAGTTCAACTCTTCTGCGGCTCTGGCTTCCTCTCAACAGGGTTTGTTGATATTGCATAGAAACATAAACAAACACTGGATTGATATCTGTTCTTGATTACTACATTCATACACATAATGCCATCTATACGTAATACTAAAATAACGTTGTATATATATGATTTGATACAAACATCCATATTTAGCATTAATTGTTTAGGATAATGCTCACCAAATTGCACGTATTGATACAATAGTAATATATACATATAAGACAGTGTGTTATAATCCTGTCTATATAACATAAACTAATGCTGGTTATATATCCTATACTGGTTAAATAGGAACTGATGTAGGCTATACATCACATATTAACTGAACATGAACCAATGCGAGTTATACATCATATACTAATTTAACATGGACAAATGTAAGTTATACGTCATATACTAATCGAATATGGGCAAATGTAAGTTATGCATCATTTACTAATTCAATATGGGCAAATGTCAGGTATGCATCATATACTAATTTAACATGGACAAGTCATTTCTGTTTTTTTTTTTTTTTTTGGACTGTCTGCCTTTCATTCATCCCACCACTCTGACTGGGCAGGACTGCATCTCTTTCTTGCCAGTCCCTTGCGCTTGAGCCATTGAGCATATAAATTGGCTGCTCGCATTGCGCAGTGTGTCGTTGGATGATCCCAGTAGCACTGGAATCGACTGTCTTCTTCAAACCACAACGAATCCTTATCAGATCAGGAGAAGTCCCTGATATCTACGATGGTCTTGGATTCAAGAATTTTCCAAAGGCAGCATGCTCTCTCCTCTCCCTTCAGTAAAGATCATCTGGTAAGACTTGGTGATGGGTTTAATCCATGACTCAAAATGGAGTGCTGGGAAAACTCCTTGCTTTCGAACCGAAGCTATATTTTGGCCATCCCAACCAATTATAGCAGTATCCTCTGCTGAGAGCGCACCTTCAGCATCTCAGCAGAACTGTACATCAACAAATGCCCAATTGTCAGCAGGAACTAGGAGAGGAGGGCGCTGCTACTGCTCCTTAGATTGCTGGCTTGTAAATGTGCTGCATTTTATGCTTATTATTTTTTGTGTTTTCCGGATATAATCTTATAATACCTGATAATCAATGGAATCAGCCATAGAAGTGCTACAAATGGAGTAAGTTAATTTTAGTTGTTCTTGTGGGTTTAACTTAGTTGTGTCCGTTCTTGTACTCTACATTGTCGGCTACGGATCTGACCACGCTGTCGCCGTAGCAATAACTTAGGGGAGGCGGCTGTCTTTTAGTTAGCTTGCCACAGCTACAGCTGAGTTTTTACTGGGAAGGGAATTTTACCTGTCTAATTTGCGTAGTACTTGTACTTCAAGATGCTTTGCTTACTTCCGTGTGAATGAACTCGAGTAATGGAATTATCAAAGAACAAAGACTTCGATGGCCGCCATATTGCATCGGTTAGTGTTATTACTGCAGTGTCTCGTGGTCGGAAATAAACTGAGTGCCGCTACGAGAGCAAATTAAACTGATTGGAGGGTACCTGCTACAGTTTCTACTTTCTCAGCGGTTGGAGGGTACCTGCTACAGTTTCTACTTTCTCAGCGGTTGGAGGGTACCTGTTACAGTTTCTACTTCCTCAACAGACTGTGCTGCTTTAAACCTATTTTTTTTATCGCCATCAAGATAAGAAATATGCCTGAGGAGAAGAACAAATTGTGCAACCCTGTGGTGGTGGTGCTGGTGAAGGCGGCTGAACTGGGACCTTCGGATGAGGAACTTAAAAAAAGGCAATCACTGCTTTCCCCCAAACGCACATTACAAGGTCATTACAAGGCAAAGAAAAAACAAAACGGGCCTGTTTTTCAAATATCTCCATCCAAGGAAGAAATATTGGAACAGCACGAGAATGACTCTACCCAACAAGTAGAAGAGACTGACCAGCCCTGTAAACCTGCCTTTCGAGCGCGCATTGATACAGACGCTACACATTCTAGTGTCCTTAAGAATGGTACTAAGGGCTACAATGAACCACCACCACCACCAGAGACAACCCAACCAATAGGGGTCAATTTACCTGGCATCATCTTTGATATATCCACCCTCCCCGAGGGATCCATTATGGATCAAGTTTTTGCCCTCAGGTCAGAGATAGAAACACTAATGGACAAATCGGACAATCAAATCACCACTACTCTCAGAGGAGAAATAATTCAAATCTGAGGAAAGATGGAACTCATTTTACTAAATTCCCACATTGAAAACGAGAAGGCTCAGGCCAAGTTAGAGGCCTATCAAGCAGAGTGGAAATCAAAAAACCAGCAGTGCTCCTGCTCTTATGCTGATGCGCTGAGGAATTCAAAACCCAGTTCACCTAACATAAATAGGGCACCAATAACAAGAAAGAAGACTCTTAAAGGAACCACACTTGGTTGTTCTCAGGCCCACACACCCAGAATCTACAAAAACCGGTGAGGAAGTAAAACAGACAGTAATTACAGAATTGACCACAGACTTCCAAAACAGTAGGATCAAGTCAATTAGAAAGACCCGAAATGTGGGGGTAATCATAGAAACTGAATCTGGCCAAGAAGCTGCTGATATTATGAACAACCCGAAGATACCAATGCTTGGGCTAATAGCTGCACCACAAAGAAAGAGGACCCTCCATTATCGTCTTTGACGGTGACAAAGATCTCACCCCTACTCAGGTGCGGGACGAGCTATATGGAAGAAATATCCAGAGAACACTCCCAGACGTCAATCTGGAGGAAATTATCACTCCAAAGTACCATACAAAGTCTAGGAATGGAAACAGTGTAAACTGGATTTTTGAAATTGCCCCTATTGCTTGGCAAACAATCATTCACCAAGACAGAGTTTTCATAAACTGGGGCAACCACCGCTTCAGGGAGCACGTGGCTTTTCCCAAATGCTTTAAATGCTGCAGGTTTGGGCACACCGCTTACACCTGCACCCAGGCTGCTGCTACTTTTAGCCATTGTGCTGAAAAGGGCCACGAGTATAATACGTGCCCTAATAAAGAAAAACTGCCCGTCTGTGCAAATTGCAAGGGACAGAAGGTGCCTCACGAACACTCCATCCGTGACAACAAATGTCCGATATATTTAAAGGCGAAGAGTTTACACCAATCAAAGACCGATTATGGTCCAACGTCTTAAACCATACAACACCAGCGTCCTGAAGATACTACAAATAAATGCACAATGGGCAAAAGCTGTAGCTGAACAGCTAAGAATAAAAGCAGATGAAAACTTTGATATTCTGATCTTACAGTAACCATATACCTATGCAAATCAGGTCAGGGGGTACCCCTCACATATAAAATTACTCATGTTGATGAAGAGTCCCCCTGGGCTGCAATAGCAACTAGGAACCCTGACATAACTGTCACCAAAATCCCCCATTTATGCACAGCCTGGGTGGCATGTGCCCACATCATCAGCCCCCTGGGAAATTTCTATATAGTCTCATTATACTGCAGACAGTGGGCTGATATACTTCCATACACGAGGTATCTGGAGATCGTCCTCACAACTCTCCCAAATGAGAAGATCATCATCGGTGCTGATGTCAACTGCAGGTCACCTGTTTGGTTCAGCACTACCGCTAACAAACATGGCTGTAGAAACAGCCAAAAACTTGAAGATCTTCTGGCAAATTGCCAGCTTACTGTTCTAAACAGGCCGAACAACCTTCGTACCTTTTGTAATACCCTGTGGGAATCCACAATTGATGTCACCTTGGCTACGAGAAATATATCAAACTTCATAGTGGGTTGGGCCGTCCAGGATTCCTGGACCACCTCAGACCACAGGGCCATAACATACCAGATAACAAGATCCTTGGATAGAATTCCAACTCCAAATTCACCCCTCAAAGGTGAGCAAAATGTCCCATTAGCCCAGCAACTGCAAGTTAATAACTACCATCTCACTGATCCTGATGCCTACCAGAGAAAAGTTACAAATATACTTATAGAGACTAGCAACTGCGCCATTCCTAGAAAGAAATCCATTCCTGGTGCTGTCCCGTGGTGGTGACCAGAACTCCAGCGCCTCCGGCAATAGGTAAACTTCAGAAGAAGAGTCTTCCAACGAGCGCGACGGTCCTGGCCAGCTGTAGAGGCTCTCCGCCAGCAATACAGAGAGACTAAAATATATACACGGCTACTATCAGGAAACGCAAGCAAACATCATGGGAACAACTAGTTTCCACAACCGGAAACACCGATCCCTGGGATGTAGTCTATAAAATCACAACCAACAAACTCCCAAGAGGGGAGGTAATGACAGCAACAATAACCCCTCAAGGTAACATAACGACCTCATGGGACAGATCCATCAATAACATATTGGATACAATTATCCAATCAGCAATGGATCCTAGTACAAGTCAACAGTATATACAGTCCAGAACATCAAGAGCCGCCCTTAACTATTGAGGAACTGCACACCGCAACTGATAGACTCCGCAATAATAAATGTCCAGGACCAGACCTATTTGAACCAGAGATTATAAAGAAGACTGTGGAGCATTCCCCATACCTCATCCTCGACCTGTTCAATCATTGCCTGCAGACAGGAGTCTTCCCATCCAATTGGAAGATAGCTAACATACACCTGATTCTGAAAAACCCAACCAAGCCTCCAGAAATCCCATCTTCTTATAGACCGATTGCCTTGTTATCTGTGTTAAGCAAGCTTTTTGAATACCTACTACACAGTAGAATTACAGTACATTAAATTGCAGCAAATTTATCCTCTACAAGCCAATGCGGTTTCAAACAAGGATGCTCTACAGTTGACGCACTCCAGAATATCCTAACAACTGCCACAAACTCCAATAGAAAATATTTCCTGATTATTGCCATAGACTTTGCTGGGGCGTTCGACTCACTCTGGTGGCCAAGCGTCCTCAGCCGACTAAGACGTGCCTGTCTTCCCGGAAACCATTTCTAACACCATAAGAAGCTACCTCACAGCCAGAGAAATAATTTTCAATGCACCATACTGCAGAGTCAAACACTAGGTTTACAGGGGTTGACGCCAGGGCTTGGTGCTGGGTACTTGATGACTTCCTCAACACTAACCTGAATGAAGTTATCACCTAGGCCTATGCAGATGATTTGATCCTGGCAGTGTCTGCAGATTGCAGAGCGCAGCTAAAAAATTCTGCAAATCAGGCTCTCTTGATATTACAAAACTGGACAAGCGATCATAATCTTCAAATCTCTTTAAAGAAGACTAATTCCATCGTACTGAAAGGGTCCCTCAGAAGACGTCCACAAATCAAGATAAAGGAGACCACAATATGTTTCACTACTGAACTGAAATATCTAGGATTAATCCTGGACTCAGGACTTACATTCCTTCCACATTTGAAACATCTGCAGACAAAGTTAAGGAACTATACTTCCTTGGTCGCCAGAGTTACGCGTCGGGATTGGGGCCTCAACCGCCGCACTCTCTCGCTGTTCTACAAAGCAGTATTTCTACCAGCGATTACATACGCTACTGGGATATGGTATCCGAGAGCAAAAATAGCAGTAAACAGAAAGAAGCTCGAAACTATTCAAAGATTTATCCTCCTCACCATTACCAGGGCCCGCCGTACTGTCAGCACCCATGCCCTTCAGGTGCTGGCAGGCGCCCTTCCTTTGTACCTGGAGGTGATACATTGCGGGCTCCTCTACCAACTATCAAAAGGCACATCGGTGACGTTCATGGACCACAACATTGATCTCAACCCTGAGACAAGAAAGTGAAAAACACAAGGACGGGGCTAACCCCATGAGCGACTGGACTGAAATCGACTCGACATTGAAGAAAAGAGACTTAACGCAGCACAGCTGCCAAACTCCATTTGGCGACTTGAAGAGGGCACCCTAGCCTCCTTCATCTTTAATATCCCTATCCCTGGTGGGGGAGGAGACGGTCTTACTGTCTCCTCCCCTCCTCGCCATTCCCACTTTCCCTTCTGGTGGGGCATGGACATGCTCCACTGTGACTTGGGGTTGCCTCCTCTCTGGACTCCATATTTCTGTCTTTTCTCCCCCCAGGCTTCAGTCTTCTCACCCACTCAACCTGCACATATGCAAGCGAATGCCCTACACGTCGCAATTGATTTAGTCATCTCCAAATTACGTTTTTCATCTCCAAATTACTCATCGAATTTACCAAAAAAATGTATATATATATTTTTTTCTCTATTTTTTTTTTTTTTTTTAGGTCCTAGCCGCCGAAATCCCAGGAAATTAAGCGGCAGGGCCAGAGTAAATATTAGTCAACTGGTGTTTCCTGGTCTGCCTCCAGGGGAAAAAGTGGGGCAACGTTGGGCCTCAGTAGGGGTCCAGCGCCTAAACGACCAGATGAACAACGGCATGACACTACACATGTACAATATCCATACACTTTTAAATCTCTGGCATATCCCAGCGAACTGGTTCACCCACAATGAAAGCAATGCGGAGATGGGAGAAACCCCTGGTGCCGTTTTACCCTAAACACACTTTACACTTTACCATTGATCCCACTAATAACTTGGTTGCTGAAAAGAAGTGCCTTAGTCTCCATTTACAGCAGATATAGCAAGATAGATGGCTAACTCTATTAAAGGAGACTAGGAAATTTATTCCACATATCAACAAGTTATATCCCAAGTCTCCTTCATGCTTATCTCCCAGCCAGTACACAACTTTCACGCTAACAGGTCACGGATCCATCAGAGCCAAACTCTCAAGTCTTGGAATTATTGATGATCCCCACTGCCATTGTGGAGAGCTGGAGAGTTGGTCTCACCTAATGTATGACTGCCATTTGTATGAGGACCTTTGCTGCATTCTGATTACCAGAATTAACTTCAATCCAAAACTCCAGGAGCATTACTTGTTGGACAGCGACAGAGAGTACAAGGCCTTTTCGCAATACTGCCAGGAGCTCTTCACAAGAAGAAGATCCCTACCGCTGGAACGAACGTACACCAGATTAACTCGTCTTGCCCAAATTCAAGCTGGACTGTCAACGACTACCATCGTTAATGGGTTGGGAACCTCTGTTCCTTGAACGACAACACTGTTTCGCACCTTTCTGATTTAGACTCTTTACAAACTGTGATATTATGCAGCTCTGCGGAATCAATTTCAATGAGGACTGTCATTGACTACCATCGTTATTGGGATGGAACCTCTGTTCCATGAATGATAACGCTGTTTTGGACCTTCCTGATTTAGACTCTTTACAAATTAAAATGGGACCTCTATTCCATGAATGACAACACTGTTTTGGACCTTCCTGATTTAGACTCTTTACAAATCGTGATATTACGCAGCTTTGTGACTCAGTGACCAAATGGACAGAAGCCCTGAAACCATCCCCAAGTCAGATTGCAGTGAACATACATCTCTAATTTTGACTTGACAAAAGAGACAAATCCGCGGTGAGACTCGTACTACTGACACAGTCTAGTGATAATCACACACCTGACGACCAGACCTGAAAGCTCCGAACTCGTAGTGACAAGTATACATCGGGCAGGACATGTTACGTACAGTCCCAAGTGTGGCATCCTTGCCAGACTCTGAAAAAGAAGACAAGATGGAACGGGCCCTTCGACCCAGCTTTGACACTCCAAAGCAGCGCTCAGCTGCTGCCATTAGGCTTTCTTTGCCACACTCCCTTGCGTGGTTCTTTTTCTCCACCACCCAGGCAGGGGGAGATTACTCCTGGTCGCCTGCACCCTTGCCATCCCTCTGGTGGGGCATGGGCCTGCTCCACTGATTTGGGGGTCATCTTCTCTATGTACCCCTTATCTTTGTATCCCCTCCCAGCCTTCAGTCTCCCTCCCCTTCCCTAACTTATAACCAGCGTCTGAACCATCTCTAAATTGCCTAAGCCCTACACCCAAAAACTTAATAGCAACATCAGTTGCATAATCAGTAATCCTTTTGGCTAACCGGTTTTTTTTTTATACTGGTTTTTTTTTATACTGGTGTAACTAGTTTGCCTCCACGGGGCAGAGTGTGGACAACGTTGGAACCCATTAGGGGTCCAGCGGCTAAATGACCAGAGGAACAACGGTACACGACACTACACATTTACAAAACCCATACACTTTTAAACCTCTGGCATTGACAGTGTTCTGTTCCACACCCACAATGTATACTACGCGGAGATAGGGGAAACCCCTGGTACCGTTTGCACTAAACACACTCTACACACTCTGTCAGCAGGAACTGGGAATGGCGTGAAAGGATTATGTGTGGATGTCATCTGGAATAGGGAGGAACGAATCAGGGCTGGCTGAAAGGTGCGCTCTACCATTCTGATGTGATTTGCAGAGACCTGCACTTCACACACCCCTTTGATTAAGGAAATCTTCCGAGAAATCTTCAGTTTTCTTGGGCGCGTTACTGTTGTCTGGTGTGCAGTGAAGGAAGAACCTTTTACAAGGGTTTTTATCTTCAGCTTTTTGCTTTAATGACTGGGAGTGGTTCGTTCCCCGATGCTTCTGCCAGTGTTTGACGAGTTGTTGGGGGAGTGTACCAATTCTGCTTTGCAGAAATCTTGATGGGTATCCATTGTGTGTGTGTGTGTGTGTGTGTGTGTGTGTGTGTGTGTGTGTGTGTGTGTGTGTGTGTGTGTGTGTGTGTGTGTATACTATGTCGGGGTCGTTCCCAGGCATATGCCCATCTCCACCTAAATCATTCAAGTAACAGAAAAACTGTTAAATCGGCCTGAAATTTAGCTAAGAATTTGAAAACCCAAAACAAGAAAAACTTTGAGATGGTTACTAATTTTAAACAAAATGTCGAAAAATAATAATTAAAATTTTGTATAGGAAAGATTAAAAATGTATTATAGAAATGTTTATGTGTTTAGTGTGTTGTTAATGTCAGGTCACTTTGCCATCAGGAAGCAGCTGACATCTACAGCTGCTAACTGATGCCCGTCCCCGGCACGTGGAGCCGAAACTGCTTCTACTAATACAAGCTGTAATGACTAAGCCCAACCCCGCATCCAATAGAGGAAGTGCAATACTGCTGGGTGCCAGCTATTCTGGTCTTAGGCAGCCCAAACCCAAGACCCAATGAGAAAAAAAAAACCACCGTAGTGGTACATGATGAGGAACCACAGATCAGACGTATAGCTTCCTGATCTGAAGCTCCCAACCCAGATGCATTTATGCATTATTTATATATGCAGCCAATTCCACTTCTGACAAATTTTTTAGATCGTCCGTTTGGCAAATACAGCAGCTGCCAACCTCTGCAAGGCCTGAAAACTGGATGCATCATTCAGAAAAATCTGCACATTATCCTCAGTAATATTGGTAAGTTCTTCAGAAAGTCGATTCCGCTCAGATCCGTAAAAAGGGCAAAGAAACAATATATGTGACCAAGATTCCGTAGGAGCACCAAGGATCAGGTTCCAGTCCTCGAGTATGTAGTTTTTCACGAAAGGACACATGTCCTGTCAATATATAATTGGTAAACATCGAAGGATGAAACCATGACGACACTGTTTTTGACATTGCAAAGTCTGCTAATGGAATTAACTTTCTCGTCACCTCTCCAACCTCAGAAGAGATCCACCAGTTCCTCCATATTTCCCCCAAAGAATTCCAAATTCTAAGTTTTTCTTCTTTAATATTATAAAGGTCGATGGAAATGTCCAAATACACAGTTGGAATTCCCTTTCTCAGAGAATACAACATTAGCATTTAGCATTAGCATTAGTAGAGGCATTTGATGCAAGAAAGCAAGCTTATGCAGCATCAGCCAAAAAAAAAAAAAAAAAACCACTTCCACTTCACCCCTCTGTTCGTTCAAAATACCTGTCCAGCTGAGCCTTAAACTTATTTAGGCTATCAACCTCCACTACTAGGGATGGAAGTCTGTTCAACCAACCAACAATCCCCTGGCTAAATGCAAATTTCCGCACGTCTATCCTACATCTGTCTTTCCTCAATTTGAATTAATGCCCTCTCAGGTGACTATTCTGAGCTAGAGGAAGAATCCCATCAGCATTGAGCATGCTCAAACCATTCAAGGCTTTATACACCTCTATCAGATCACCTCGCCAGTGCCTAGTCTCCAGACACTGTAATTTGCAAAACTGAAGCCTTTCTTCGTAAGAGCACCCCTTTGTTCCATTCACTAATCTTGTTGCCCTTCTCTGTACTCGTTCCAGCAGCTCTACATCCTTCTTGAAATGAGGCCTCCAGACCTGTATACAGTACTCTAGGTGTGGCCTTACCATTGCCTTATACAAGGGAATAATCACCTCCTTATCCCTGCTGGAAAAATTCCTGTATATCGCTGACAATATCCATGAGCTACTCTTGCAGCCCATCTGCACTGCTCAGAGAACTTCATATCTGCCTGCACAACCACCCCCAAGTCCTTTTCATTCTCTACCACTGTCAGTGTAGTACCACAGAGTTGATACGTTGCTCTGTTTCCCATGTGTAGTACTTTACATTTGTCAAAGTTAAACTTCATTTGCCACCTCTCAGCCCATCTGCTCAACCTTTCCAGATCCTGTTGCAGCTGCATAGTGTCAGTAGTGTCCTTGACAACCCTGCCAACCTTTGTATCGTCTGCAAACTTGGACATTAAAGCTTGATATACCATCATCAATATCATTTATAAATACAGAAAACAATAATGGACCCAATAGTGACAAATGGGCCTGGAGTACTGGGGTCCATAGTTTAACAGATATTTATTTAAAGTATACCCAGTATAAAATAAAATAAAATAAAATATTTCCAGAAGCTTTCGGAACTCGTGTCCCTTTCTCAACTGATAAAATTTTTTAAATACGCTACAAGCAAAGTGTGGCACGTTACTCATTCGTCATTGTTGTAGCACGGACGTGTGCTGCCTTGCGCCAGTGATCATCCATCAATAAAACGGTTGTCTCCAGGATTGGATGTATACGCATGCCTTTCTGGCGATTTAATGCCTTAGGGTTGTTCATTATGTTTAGTGACTCTAGCCATAGGCGGTGGCGAAAGTGTCGCGCGTGGTCCACTATCTCAAAGTCCAAGCGCGACTTTGAGATAGTGGACCACGCGCGACACTTTCGCCACCGCCTATGGCTAGAGTCACTAAACATAATGAACAACCCTAAGGCATTAAATCGCCAGAAAGGCATGCGTATACATCCAATCCTGGAGACAACCGTTTTATTGATGGATGATCACTGGCGCAAGGCAGCACACGTCCGTGCTACAACAATGACGAATGAGTAACGTGCCACACTTTGCTTGTAGCGTATTTAAAAAATTTTATCAGTTGAGAAAGGGACACGAGTTCCGAAAGCTTCTGGAAATATTTTATTTTATTTTATTTTATACTGGGTATACTTTAAATAAATATCTGTTAAATAATGGACCCAACACTGAGCCCTGAGGGACTCCACTAATAACATTAGTCCACGATGAGCAGTGTCCATTGATTACCACTCCCTGTCTTCTCCCCCTCAACCACCCCTTTATCCATAGCAGCAATTTGCCTCCAATGTCACACTGCTCCAATTTGTGTAGCAGTCTTCCATGTGCAACAGTATCAAAAGCCTTTCTAAGATCCAAGTATATAATATCAAAGCTATTCCCTGCATCCAGTTCTTTTGTGACTGCACCATAGGATCCAATCAAATTGGTCAAGCAAGACTTCCCCTTAACAAAACCATGCTATGTCCGAGCTATAACTGAAGTCTTGTCTATATGATCCTGCAGTGCTTCTTTAACCAGTGCCTCCATTAATTTTCCGGGAACAGAAGTTAAGCTCACAGGTCTATAATTACTTGTGTCAGCCTTTGATCCTCCTTTGTGAATTGGGGTCACATTTGCACAGTTCCAGTCTATGGGTACCTCCCCTGAGTCCAAGGAAGCTCTCATAATTATGGCTAAGGGTTTGCTTACTTCCTTTGCTGCCTCCTTTAATATAACTGGATAGATCCCATCCACCCCGGGTGCCTTTCTTGTGTTTATCTTCAACAGTTTCTCATCCACTTTACGCCCAGTTATTTCAAGATTCTGTAGCTTACTGCTAGAGTTGAATACACCTCTGGCATTCCCCTAGCTGAATAACTCCTCATGTGTGAATGTCGATGCAAAATATTCATTTAGTTTGTTAGCTACCTGAGCAGGATCATCAACAGTTGACCCATCAATATCAAGTGGACCAATCTGATTCATCCCCTTCATTCTAGAGTTTACATAAGTAAAAACTCTTTGCTGTTTTTCTTTGCATCCCTTGCCAAGGATTTCTCGTAATCTGCCTTCACCTGCCTAACCTTCTTTGTAACTTGGTTGCATATCAACTTGTATCTATCATAGGCTTCTGTGTCACGTGTTAATTTGTATGTATCCCATGCATTTTTCTTCTCTGCCATATGCCTCATTAGTTCATCTGACATCCATTTTGGCCTAAACCTTGAACAATATTTCTTAGTTGGTATATAAAGCCTAGTAGCTTCCAAGATAAGTTCTTTGAATGCTTCCCATTTTGAATTTGCTGTTTGTAACATCATCCGTTGGTCCCACAGTATAGAATTTAAGTACTGTCTCAGTCCATCATAGTCGCCTTTACGGAAGCAATAACCCTTCCCTTTACCCCTAATGGTAGTTACCTCTTTGAGGAAATCCCACTTCAGCACACTATGATCACTGCCACCTAGTGGTTCCTTTATCTGCAGATTCTTAAAGCATGAAGAATCACTGCTGATAATCAAATCAAGAGTATTACTCCCTCTAGTTGCCTCCCGAACGTGCTGATGTAGAAAACAATCATCCAATAAATCCACAAAAGCCTTGCTAGTGTGTGAGTGACCAGCCCCCAAATTCCAGTCAATATCTGGGAAATTAAAATCTCCCATTATAAGACTCTCTGATTTACTGGCCCACTCTATTTCCCTGTACAGTTTCTTATTATACTCATCAGAGTCATTAGGCCTGTAGCACACTCCTACTCTCAATTTTGATCTCCCAATGCTTATGTCACACCAAACTGACTCAACACTGCACTGTTGAGCGATGTCGACTGGCTTCACATCCTTGGTTTTTATGTGTTTCTTAACCAATAGCATAACCCCTCCTCCCTTCCTATCCTGCCTATCCTTTCTGTAGACGTTGTACTCCCCAAATTCCAGTTCTGCATCCCTTATATCTGTGTGACACCACATCTGTTATATCCCAACAATATCTGCCTTTGATGTTTTGAGCAATACCTCAAATTCATCAAATTTATTTACTAAACTCCTAGCATTGGTGTATTCCCCGACTCCTAACATTCCCCGATACATTATGTATAAATCCTAAGGAACAGTTCCCGCAATCACCTGCAGTGCCCTGTTGACACAGTTCTAGGAGCATGTAAGAAAGCCAATAACATTGATCGCTGCAATGACATAAGCTTGTTTCTAATTCGTACTCTGATCACTGCACCCATCCACCCTTTTACAGGGGATTTTATCTTCAGCTTTTTGCTTTAATGACTGGGCGTGGTTCGTTCCTCGATGCTTCTGCCAGTGCTTGACGAGTTATTGGGGGGAGTGTACCAATTCTGCTTTTGCAGAAATCTTGATGGGTATCCATTGAGGGGGGGGGGAGAAATAATTCCTGGCTGACTGTATACTGGGGGTTTCGGCACTCCTTCACCCTCTTCTGAAACTTCCTCTCCCTCGAAGCTTTTGCTGGCCATCACTTCCCACCACCAACATAAAGGAACGAGGAGGAAGGACCAAAGCTTGGTCATAATCCATCAAACGTTTTGAGGGGGGCATGGTCCTGGAGTTAGCACAAACTCACATGTTACTTCCGCCTGTAATGGTTCTTTATCTGTTACATAAGTTCTTTCATTACCAAATTTTCTTTTATCAATGTACCTTTCTCTAACGTAGTGAAAGCTGGGTCTGTAGACATGACCTCCAACCCTTGCTCTTTAAAATAAGCTTGCTCATCGGACGACACATGCCTCATGTGTCTTATCTGATTCAAATTTTCCATTGGTGGTGTCAGACCCATTTTGTAGAAAATAACTGGCGGATTCCTGACAGTCTGGGATCCACACTCTGGTAGCCAATATGTTTTAGCTGCTTGTCTCTGACATATACATGAAGCCTGCTGATTGCACTTGTTTTGTAACAGTATTCGATGCTTCCTTTACACGGATCTTTATTGCATTCACAACTCTCCCCATCTCTTCGACACTCATAAATGACTGAAGTGCCATTTTCTTTTAAATATTGCTTTAATATAAAATGCGCTGGTGGGATCAAAGAGCCGATTTTAAGAAGAATCTGGATACCCACTGTTTGAGGCAATTTCCACATTTCATAATGAAACAACTGTTATGGGGAATTCACTTACGCAGAGACACAGAGGGTCTGGTCAATTCACACACATACACTCCATGTTTCACTTGAAAAAGTTAGATATCAGCTTGACTAAACATCAAATATATTCCTAGGGTCATCATCCTCAGCAAATATCTCATGCTTCATACTTGTTTCAGAACACAATGTAATCATCTACAAAGATAGAAAAAGAAACTGTCACTCTTATAAAAAGTAAAAAAAGTAAAGTGCAGCCATTATCAACCCACTGCAGGATGGAAGCCTCCTCAACAATTCATGCTGAGGGAAATGGACCATAATCTGCCACGCTGGTCCAGTGCGGGTTGGCAGATAGATCGTATTCAGCAGTCAGGGGTTTGAACCCCGGTCTACTCAAAGAGCGTGTGCTACTGCACTCCCGCTCCTGTCCACTCGGCTACGGAGGCCATCTTATATACTGCTCTTTCTCATTTTTTTCTTTAAAACAAAAGAAACACAATAGCGAGCCTTCTTCTCATAAAGCGCTCTCATTCTCCAGAGTTTTGATCTTAAAATTCATTATCTCAATGCATCTCTAATTAAACCTGCTAAATCAAAACTTTTGTCATTGTTTTGTGGATCCAATCTCGAGGCAAGTGGACCTAACATCCACTGTATTGTTCTCTCTACTGCACTCGGCTGTTCTACTTGATCTGCATTTCTTTGTTCTCCAATAGTTTGATCAGGAGAGTCATCTCTCTCCATCTCTATTTCAATGGTGGTATTACTATGTTCTGTTTCCACTCTTCTAAGGGAAGCTATCTCGGGTACTATCAATTCATTTTGTGATGGAGAAGTAATGATTACCACATGTGGGGCATGAGTCACACAACTGCGACTGTGCAAATTATAACCATGTGACTGGTTGGACATTCAAGCGGTTTCATCTGACTTCACAGACTGCTCTATCTCTGATTGCCTATTCTGATTCTTATTTGGGAGAGACATCAAAGGAATGGACAGTGCAATAGTTGCAGTTCTAGTTGGCTGGGTTATCACTGGTCTGGGGTCTATTGGTGTGATCCAATCACACTGTTCCACTACAGGATCATCAAAGATCCAAGTTACTTTTGGTACTGTTTCTGTACGCGTTTGATCTGGAAGTTCAATATCTTCCGAATCCTCTGTTCTAAGTTTGGGAAAAATTTTCCGATCAACTACCTTTTGTTGATCGGAAAATTATACAGGTGCTGTATTTCACAGTTAACTGGTGAGGTCTGACTGATCATTCGATAAAGACCTGTGCTCAAACGAACCAGTTTCTTTGTAGTACCCACTTTTATCTTAGGAGTAAAAAGATAAACGAGGCTTCCTACATTGGTATTCTTGTCTACAGCTATTGATGCTCTACGTTGTTCTTGCTTTTGCACTGCTTCTTCCAAATGTTGAGAGACAATCTCATAAGTTCTCCGAAAGCGTGCACACATCTGCTCCGAATAATTTTCCAAAGATGTCTAAGAAAGTCTTACTTTGGTTTACCATAGGTCGGAGGGCAACACCAAATCTCTCCCCTGGATCAAAAAGTTGGGTGATTCCTGTGTGGAACTGTGGGTTGCAACATGGCACACAGCAACTGCCACTGGAATCGATACCCCAATCAGATTGAGCATCATTCACTACATGTGACAAACTCGCTGCTAATGTGCGATTCAACGTTCTACTTTAGTATTGCACCGAGGGTGAAAAGAAGAACCTGTGGAGTTGATGGATGTTCCGCTTCTCACACACAAACTTGTTATGGCAAGTGTGTGTGTGTGTGTGTGTGTGTGTGTGTGTGTGTGTGTGTGTGTGTGTGTGTGTGTGTGTGTGTGTGTGTGTGTGTGTGTGTGTGTGTGTGTGTGTGTGTGTTCCGCTTCTCACACACTTGGCATAACAACGAAGACATGAAGGTACTACTTTGGTCTGTGAATTATTAGCATTAGCATTAGCATTAGTAGAGGCATTTGATGCAAGAAAGCAAGCTTATTCAGCATCAGCCAAAAAAAAAAAAAAAAAAAAACCCACTTCCACTTCACCCCTCTGTTCGTTCAAAATACCTGTCCAGCTGAGCCTTAAACTTATTTAGGCTATCAACCTCCACCACAATGGATGGCAGTCTGTTCCACCAACCAACCACCCGCTGGCTAAAGGCAAATTTCAGCACATCTATCCTACATCTGTCTTTCCTCAATTTGAATTTATGCCCTCTCAGGTGATTTTTCTGAGCTAGAGGAAGAATCCCATCAGCATTGAGCATGCTTAAACCATTCAAGGCTTTATACACCTCTATCAGATCACCTCGCTGGTGCCTAGTCTCCAGACACTGTAATTTGCAAAACTTAAGCCTTTCTTCGTAAGAGCACCCCTTTGTTCCATTCACTAATCTTGTTGCCCTTCTCTGTACTCGTTCCAGCAGCTCTACATCCTTCTTGAAATGAGGCCTCCAGACCTGTATACAGTACTCTAGGTGTGGCCTGACCATTGCCTTATACAATGGAATAATCACCTCCTTATCCCTGCTGGAAAAATTCCTGTATATCATTGACAATACTCCATGAGCTACTCTTGCAGCCCGTCTGCACTGCTCAGAGAACTTCATATCTGCCTGCACAATCACCCCCAAGTCCCTTTCATTCTCTACCACTGTCAGTGTAGTACCACAGAGTTGATACGTTGCTCTGGGGTTGCTGTTTCCCATGTGTAGTACTTTACATTTATACTTAGGTATTCCGTTTTGCGACTACATTGTTGATGAAAGCTGTGGCGACTTCATTAGCTTTTTGAGTCTTGAGTGGAATCACTTCAGCGTAATTGGTAAAATTATCCACTGCCATCAATAGATATGTCCTCTCAAAGTCATTGGAAGATGTCCTAGAATGTCCAGGGACACTCCTACCAAAGGAGAGTTTCCCTTAATTTTGTTAAATAAATTTGTACTCATTAAAGTGACATTTGCCCCATTGTCTATGAGAAATTTGGCCTCCATGTTTTGAATGGATCCTGTGATCAATGGTAATTTGGAATCATTCTCTAAAATACCCATGATTTATGTTTTTATGATGGGTAAGGTTTACCAACTCTGGTGAGATTTTGACGAGGTGAAAATGTTCTACAGCATTGAAAGTCCCCTTTATTTTGTTCAGAGACCCGTCTTTGTCAAAAATATCTATCTCTATCTTGCCTCTAACTTCCACTGCCTGCCTGATGTATTGGACTACTTAAAATGAATTAGGCTGAGTTTGGCTCTGATTAAACTCATTCTTAGATACTCTCCTTCTTACTCTTACATAAGAGTTCATATTACTCCTATTTTGATACGTTCTATCTGCGATTCTATCCTGGATTCCATTAAATTTGTGACACTGTTTGTTAGCATAAGACATCCCAATTTTTGGTAATGCAGTATATTCGTGCGTCCGCGGTTCGTACACAGGCGACTGAATGGCAATGGAGCTGGGTGAAAACCACGCATTCTGCCATCAACAAAGCTTCTCCCTCCATGCATTCTACTGTTGTTCTCACGTTTTCGAATGCATGGTTCCTAGCATAGCACGGCGCAATGAAGCGTCTTTCGGAGGGGTCAATGACCTTTGCCCTCAAGGTCATGCCATAATCTCGGAACGCCGTGCTGTGCCGAACACTAGCAATATCTAGAAACCCCATGAGAAAAATTTAGGAAGTACACGTACCTGAGACGTGAGGTCAAAGAAATGTGACATATGCAAGAAGTATCGACCCTCCCGATCATCGTGTAAACAACCGGTATTATGCAGAAGAATCTGCATAGCAGCAAAGCAGCAAATGATCTCCCAGAGGACTCCTACAAGGAACTCAAGGAAGTCGCAATCCTGAACACCTGTAGGATAGTCAGTTATTTCCTCGACCAACAATAACTCACCAGACATTACAAGCACCCTGTGTACTTAGTAGCAGTGTCCGTCACGAATTCGAATCCCCCAATCAGGGAGAAATAACGCCAAAGCATGAAATGGAGCATTCAAATGAATACATACATCAAGCGAGCATGATATGATAATGTACAGATCGCGAGTACATACCAAGAGGTTAGAACGATACCCCGATATTCAGGTCACAAAACAGCGATTAGCAGACCAGAGAAGGACCATCGTCATAAAGAACCTAATAGCTCCTGCCATCGTGGAAAAAATGTGAGCGATCTACTAGAAGGCACAAAGAATATAATCAATATGGAACCAGAAGAGGAACAGCATACAATGGAACCGGAGGAGGAACAGCAAAAAGAAATAAAACCCAGAGTAGCTGAAGTGGAAAGAGACGACGTCATGCTATCCAGAATAGAAGACGAGTGGAAGGAGGCCCTAACGGAATTCGAAGGAATGGACCCCAGAAGAACCCACATGATAACTAAGCATAAGCCAAATAAAATCCTGTGGAGAATAGTAGACCAACTCAATCGGCAAATAATGCCACATTACCTTGACAACAATGGTGCAACGCAGGAGGCTATCCACACAGCCGTATACTGTGCTGCCATAGCACCCACTAGGATTAATGGAAGAGAAACGAGTGACCAGCAGCAGAAGAACCGAAAACAGAAGGAACTACTAGCTTTGGAAAGAAGACTTCAGCAGAAGATAGAAAAATTAAGAGTCAAGATAGGTCAGTTGACCCAGTACCAACAGGGTAATAGAAGTAAGAAATTGATTGGAAAGGTGAAGAGCATCCTTAAGAGAGACAGCGCCCACATCAAACATGAGACCAGAAATTAGAGAATAGGAGAATATTTAGACACACTGAAGCAGAACTTCCTGGCACTCAGCAAGAGACTACACCGATACATAGAGAGCTCCCAGAGGAAAATAAACAACCGAATCTTCGATGAGGACCAAAGAGCCTTCTACAGGAGACTTGGTGGACACGATAAAGCAGGAAACGAACCACCCGAGAAGAAGACGCTCGAAGAGTTCTGGAGAAATATCTGGAGCAGTGAAGTAACACATAACAGCCAAGCACCCTGGATAGAAGTAGAAGGGAATTAAACGAAGGCCATACAAGAGATGAGAGAGTGGGAGATTTGAGAAGAAGAAATAAAAGAGTCGATCAGGAACACCCACAACTGGCGAACCCCGGGAATTGAAAACATCCACAACTACTGGTATAAGAAGCTCACCTGAACACACAAGCACCAAGCAAAACTGTTCACTCGAATGATAAGGCACCCGGAGACAATCCCGAAGTTTCTCAGGAAGCCTAAAGATAAAGACAGAAGAAACCCGAAATACAGGCCAATCACATGCCTCCCAACGATGTACAAGATCCTGACCAGCTTCATAACTAAGAAGATAATCAGACCACTTTGAGAGTCAGAACATAATGGCCGAACAGTAGATAGGATGCAAGCAGAGGAGCAAAGGATGCAAGGAGCAATTAACCATAGATGCCACAGTTATGGAGCAAGACTTCAAGAAGCACCGCAGCCTATACACGACTTACCTCGATTACCCCAAGGCCTTCGACTCAGTACCTCCTAGCTGGCTAATAGAGACCCTGAAGATCTACAAGGTCAATCTGATAGTGACAAACTTCCTAAGAGCAACAATGGCGAAATGGAGTACCACCATTAAGGTCCATAACATCACAATCAGGCCAATCCCCATTAGAAGAGGAATCTTTCAGGGAGATAATCTGAGCCCACTATGGTTCTGTCTAGCACTCAACCCGCTATCTACCATGCTCAACTCTAGCAAGTATGGATATAACCTCAAAGGAGGAAGAAAGAACCTGTACACCCTCACCCACCTGATGTACATGGATGACATCAAGCTCTACGCGGCAACCGAGAAGCAACTCCAGCAACTACTGCAGATCACCGAAGAATTCAGCAAGGACATCAGGATGGAATTTGTCTAGAAAAATGCAAGATCCAAACACTGCAGCAGGGAAATTATCAGTTGGCCGAAACTATCATCAGCTGACTGGTAAAGAGATCGAAGTTATGACAGAAGGAGAAACCTACAAATATGTAAGGATGATGCAGGCTAAGCAGTTGGAACACAAGGAAATCAAGAAGTGCTTGACCGAAAAATATCATCAGGGACTCAGAAGCCTGCTGAAAGCAAAATTGAACGGAGGGAACACAGTTAAAGCCATAAACACCTATGCAGCTCCAGTAATAACATACACATTCGGGGTTATAGATTGGACTAACACCGAGCTAGAAGATATCATGCGAAAGACAAGGACAATGATGACCAGGAGTCACCAACATCACCTGAAGTTAGCAGTGGAGAGAATAACAATACCTCGGAAAGAGGGAGGAAGTGGCCTGATAGCTCCAACAGAAAACAGCGATAGTTAACCTGAAAGATTACTTTGAGAACAACACAGCAGCACTCCAACAGGCCAGAAGGAAGACAGATAAGTGTTATATACCACTCAACCTAAGCGGGGAAACCCCTCCCGCCCAGTCGGTACAAGAAACGAAGTTAGAAAGATGGGCTAAGTAGACACATAGAAGTAGAACCTCCTTGCACTCAGCAAGAGACTACGTCGATACAAAGAGAGCGCCCACAGGAAAATAAACACCCGAATCTTCGATAAGGACCAAAGAAGCATCTACAGGAATCTCAGAGAAGGCGGGAATGAAGGGAACGACCTCCTGAGAAGAAGACGAATGAGGAGTTCTGGGGGAAATATATGGAGTAGAGAAGTAAGACATAACAGCCGAGCCACCTGGATAGAAGTAGAACGCAAGAAAACCAAGGATGTACAAGAAATGAAATGGTGGGAGATTCGGGAAGAAGAAGTAAAACAGATGATCAAGAACTCTCACAACTGGCGAACTCCCGGAACAGATAATGTCCACAACTACTGGTACAAGAACTCACTTGCAAAAACAAGCACCTAGCAGAGCAGTTCACCCGAATGATAAGGCACCCAGAGACAATCCCGAAGTTTCTCCCACAAGGATTCACATGTCTGAAGCCTAAAGATGAAGATACATGAAACCAAGCGAAACGTAGGCTAATCATCTGCCTCCCAGTAATGTACAAGATCCTCACCAGCTGCATAAATAGGAAGATATCAGACCACTTGTAGTGCTAAAACATAACGGCCGAAGAGCAGAAAGGATGCTAGCGGCTGAGAAAAGGATGCAAGGAGCAATTAACCATAGATTCCACGGTTAAGGAGCAAGCCTACATGAAACGCCGCAACATGTATAAACAGGCTACATCGATTACCGCAAGGCCATCGACTCCGTGCATCATAGCTGGCTAATAGAGGCGCTGAACATCTACAAAGTCAATCCGATAGCGGATAAACCTCCTAGGATAAAAGATGGCGAAATGGAGCACCACCATTAAGGTCAAAAACATCACAAACAGGCCAATCCCCATCAGAAGAGGAATCTTTCAGGGAGATACCCTGAGCCCATTTTGGTTTTGTCTAGCACTTAACCCGCTATCTACCATGCTCAACAGTAACAAGTACGGATATAACCTCAAAGAAGGCAAGAAGAACCTGCACACTCTCATCCACCTGATGTACATGAATGACATCAAGGGAACCAAGTAGAGCTTGATGTCATCCCTGTACATCAGGCAGAGGGAGAGGCCTACAAATACTTGGGGAATAATGCAGGCTGAGCAGTTACAGCACAAGGAAATTAAGGCCTGCCAGACCTAAAAATACCATCAGGGACTCAGGAGCCTTCTGAAAGCAAACCTGAACGGAGGGAACACAGTTAAAGCCATAAATGCAGTCTCAGTGCTAACGTACTCATTCGGGGTCATAGATTGGACTAACACCGAGCTGGAGGATATCATGAGAAAGACAAGGACATTGATGACCAAGAGCCACCAACACCACCGATAACTGCCGTGGAGAGACTGACAATTTCCCGGGAAAAAGGAGGAAGGGGCCTGATAGACCTCATTGAGCAACAGAAGACAGCGATTGTTAACCTGAAGGATTACTTCCAGAAACGTACAGCAGCACTCCAGGAGGCCATAAGGAAGATAGACAACCGTATACACTACTCAATCTTCGAGAGTACCCCCCCGAAATCAGGAGGTACAAATGAAACTAGAAAGATGGGCAGAGAAGACACTCCATGGCAGACACTACAATGATCTCCATCACTAAATTGATTTAAATTTAGTAGTATAACATTATTTTGTGATTTTCTGATTAATTTGGTGTATTTATTCTTTACTCGGCCTTGTAATTGCATAAAAGTATCGGTAAAAGTTTCCACGTGTTTCAACTCCGCTAACCGTTCGTAATTTTCCCGCCTTTGTGATACGATATACCGTACTAGATAGCGTTAGTTGAACTTCGTTAGCAGTTAAATTGTACGTTTAAATAAATACATATAACGACTTAGATTACAAACGTAATATAATTAATTTTATTTAACATAATTAATTATACATATAACCACTTAGGTTACGTAACATAAATAATTAGTAAAAACAAATAATTAATACATAACTTGATACGAAAGTTATATAAAGGGATTTCGCAGATAACACTCGTTACTGAAACGTAAATATTCCGTAGATAACACTCGTTACTGAAACATAAATATAGCGTTATAACTGTGTTTGGATACAAGTTTAGGATTTAATTTTGTACAGAAATTGAAATTTTATTGAAAGTAAATCTAAATCATGACTCAAACCAGAGCAGCAAAGCAAAGGGCTCAAGCTAATGGGAATGCTGTGGCCCAGGGGAGAACTGAGGGGGGCAGTTGTCCTCTGAATCACAGCCTTGTAAAATGCACTATTTGCTTGATGTTTGCGGAGCAGTCAAGTATGGGACATGATACTGCCATGGGGGATGTCTTTGTGTGTGTGCGATGCAAGGAGTGTAAGGAGATAAGGCGACAACTCAGCGTTGTTATGGGCCTATATGAGAGCTTGAAGGATAGGGTGGATGCCCTCGAAGGATTACAAGTGAGGGGCCCATCAAGCTCTCAGCTGCCCACACCAATGCCAGAGCTTGCACTTGGTCATCGCGGAACACAGCGGCAACCCCCAAGGCAGAATGCGCTGGTCCCAAAGGAACTAGTAGTTGTTGGTGACTCTATTGTCAGGGAAACGGGAAACATGCTTTGTAAAAAGGATAGGTGGAATAGGACCAGGGTATGTCTGCCAGGGGCAAAAGTTGATGACGTTGTAGAGCGGATATCATCTTTTAAGGGCACAAAAGGTGATATAGTTGTACACGTTGGCACTAATGACATTAAGAGTAGGAGACCGGCGGAATTACTTGACAAGTACAGGTCACTGATGAAAAAAAGCCGTGAATTAGGGTTGAAATTGAAAGTGTCTGCAATTCTGCCCAGACACGATAGGAGGGAGTATATGATGAGAGCCCTGTCAATCAATTCGGCCCTGGAAAGATTGTGCAGGGCTCAAGGGGTAGAATTTTTTTCAGCCTGGTCTGTACTTGTTAACAGGAGAGACTGCTTCTACAGGGATGGGATACACTTAAATAGACAGGGTGCAAGAATGTTTGCTGATGCTATCGAGGCAATGTTAGGTGGGTCGGAAAACTGCTAGATTGGGGGGATACAAGGACTAATAGATTAACAGTAGCCACTGGCAGAGGTGAAAGTGATTCTTGCACTGCTTCTATTGGAATGAGCCGCAGCCTGGAAAATAAGATGCAGGATATTTCAGAGACTGCTGGGAATCATTGGGGTACAAGTAAACACATGGGTTGTGTTAGGGTAGCTAAGAAAAAGAACAGGTGCATGTATACTTGTGTGTACACCAATGCTAGGAGTTTAGTAAATAAATTTGATGAATTTGAGGTATTGCTCAAAACATCAAAGGCAGATATTGTGGGGATTTCAGAGACGTGGTGTCACACAGATATAAGAAATGCAGAACTGGAATTTGGGGAGTACAATGTCTACAGAAAGGATAGACAGGATAGGAAGGGAGGAGGGGTTATGCTATTAGTTAAAAAACACATAAAATCCAAGGAAGTGAAGCCAGTCGACATCGCTGGACAGTGCAGTGTCGAGTCAGTTTGGTGTGACATAAGCATTGGGAGATCAAAATTGAGAGTAGGAGTGTGCTATAGGCCTAATGACTCTGATGAGTATAATAAGAAACTGTTCGGAGAAATAGAGTGGGCCAGTAAATCAGAGAGTCTTATAATGGGGGATTTTAATTTCCCAGATATTGACTGGAATTTGGGGGCTGGTCACTCACACAGTAGCAAGGCTTTTGTGGATTTATTGGATGATTGTTTTCTACATCAGCATGTTCGGGAGGCAACTAGAGGGAGTAATACTCTTGATTTGATTATCAGTAGTGATTCTTCATGCATTAAGAATCTGCAGATAAATGAACCACTTGGTGGCAGTGATCACAGTGTGCTGAAGTGGGAGTTACTCAAAGAGGTAACTACCATTAGGGGTAAAGGGAAGGGGTATTGCTTTCGTAAAGGCGACTACAATGGACTGAGACAGTATTTAAATTCTATACAGTGGGATCAACTGATGATATTGCCAACAGCAAATTCAAAATGGGAAGCATTCAAAGAACTTATTGTGGAAGCTACTAGGCTTTACATACCAACTAAGAAATATTGTTCAAGGTTTAGGCCTAAATGGTTGTCAGATGAACTAATGAGGCATATGGCAGAGAAGAAAAATGCATGGGATACATACAAATTAACACGTGACACGGATGCCTATGATAGATACAAGTTGATCTGTAACCAAGTTACAAAGGAGGTTAGGCAGGCGAAGGCAGATTATGAGAGATCCTTGGCAAGGGATGCGAAGAAAAACAGCAAAGAGTTCTTTACTTATGTAAACTCTAGAAGGAAGGGGATGAATCAGATTGGTCCACTTGAGATCGATGGGTCAACTGTTGATGACCCTGCTCGGGTAGCTAACAAACTAAATGAATATTTTGCATCGACATTCACACATGAGGAGTTATTCAGCGAGGGGAATGCCAGAGGTGTATTCAACTCTAGCAGTAAGCTAGAGAATCTTGTAATAACTGAGAGCAAAGTGGAGGAGAAATTGTTGAAGATAAACACAAGAAAGGCACCTGGGGTGGATGGGATCTATCCAGTTATATTAAAGGAGGCAGCAAAGGAGGTAAGCAAACCCTTAGCCATAATTATGAGAGCTTCCTTGGACTCAGGGGAGGTACCCATTGACTGGAGATGTGCAAATGTGACCCCAATTCACAAAGGGGGATCAAAGGCTGACACAAGTAATTATAGACCTGTGAGTTTAACTTCTGTTCCCGGAAAATTAATGGAGGCACTGGTGAAAGAAGCACTGCAGGATCATCTAGACAAGACTTCAGTTATAGCTAGGACACAGCATGGTTTTGTTAAGGGCCAATTTGATTGGATACTATGATGCAGTCACAAAAGAACTGGATGCAGGGAATAACTTTGATATTATATACTTGGATCTTAGAAAGGCTTTTGATACTGTTGCACATGGAAGACTGCTGCACAAATTGGAGCAGTGTGGCATTGGAGGCAAGTTGCTGCTATGGATAAAGGGGTGGTTGAGGGGGAGAAGACAGAGAGTGGTAATCAATGGACACTGCTCATCGTGGACTAATGTTATTAGTGGAGTCCCTCAGGGTTCAGTATTGGGGCCTTTATTGTTTTCTGTATTTATAAATGATATTGATGATGGTATATCAGGCTTAATGTCCAAGTTTGCAGACGATACGAAGGTTGGCAGGGTTGTCAAGGACACTACTGACACTATGCTGCTGCAACAGGATTTGGAAAGGTTGAGCAGATGGGCTTCGAGGTGGCAAATGAAGTTTAACATTGACAAATGTAAAGTACTACATATGGGAAACAGCAACCCCAGAGCAACGTATCAACTCTGTGGTACTACACTGACAGTGGTAGAGAATGAAAGGGACCTGGGGGTGGTGGTGCAGGCAGATATGAAGTTCTCTGAGCAGTGCAGACGAGCTGCAAGAGTAGCTCATGGTGTATTGTCAATGATATATAGGAATTTTTCTAGCAGGGATAAGGAGGTGATTATTCCCTTGTATAAGGCAATGGTCAGGCCACACCTAGAGTACTGTATACAGGCCTGGAGGCCTCATTTCAGGAAGGATGTAGAGCTGCTGGAACGAGTACAGAGAAGGGCAACTAGATTGGTGAATGGGACAAAGGGGTTCTCTTACGAAGAAAGGCTTAAGTTTTGCAAATTACAGTGTCTGGAAACTAGGCACCAGCGGGGTGATCTGATAGAGGTGTACAAAGCCTTGAATGGTTTGAGCATGCTCAATGCTGATGGGATTCTTCCTCTAGCTCAGAAAAATCACCTGAGAGGGCATAAATTCAAATTGAGGAAAGACAGATGTAGGATAGATGTGCGGAAATTTGCCTTTAGCCAGCGGGTGGTTGGTGGGTGGAACAGACTTCCATCCCTTGTCGTGGAAGTTGATAGCCTAAATAAGTTTAAGGCTCAGCTGGACAGGTATTTCGAACGAACAGAGGGGTGAAGTGGAAGTGGTTATTTTTATTTATTTATGTTACTTTTTTTTTTTTTTTTTTTTTTTTTTGGCTGATGCTGCATAAGCTTGCTTTCTTGCATCAAATGCCTCTACTAATGCTAATGCTAATGCTAAAGAGCACATAGATAAAATTGCTTCCAATGCATGGCTCACGAGCGGGACGCTCTTCCCCGAGACTGAAGAATTCATGCTCGCCATCGAAGACCAGGTAATCAACACCAGGAACTTTAGAAAATACATCGCAAAGGAACCCGGAGTGTCCTATGACACATGTAGAGGATGCCAGCTGGCCTCAGAAACGATCGACCACATCACTGCTGGATGCAAGGTGATCACCCAGACTGAATACACTCATACACACGATTAGGTAGCCAGGATAATACATCAGAAGCTAGGAAGGAAATACCAGTTGGTCGAAGAGCACCCTGGCACCCCAACCTACAATCTGTACTTGGACTGTGTCATAATAACGGATAGGACAATCCCGCACAACAGACCGGGCATAATCCTTGTGGACAAGAAGGAAAAGGCTACCTATCTGATTGACAAACCGGGTACCCAACACTGGCAACATGCAGAAAACCCTGGGGAAAAAATCAGGAAGTACACGAACCTAAGACAGGAGACAAAGAGACGTGGCATATGCAACAAGTAGCGACCATTCCGATCATCGTGTCAACCATAGGTAATGTGCTAAAGACCCTACATAACAGCCAAACAACAATAGGTCTCCCAGCGAACACCTACAAGGAACTCCGGAAAGTCGCAATCCTGAACGCCTGTAGGATAGTCAGAGAGTTCGTCGACCAGCAGTAACAGGAGACATAACAACACCTCCCTGTGTACTTGGTAGCAATACCCGTCACGAGGTGGAACCCCCAATCAGGGAGAAATAATATGAGAGCAACAATAATAATAATAGATTGGGCTACTCGCATTGGTAATTGTGATTTTTTTTTTTTTTATGAATCTTGGTTAAATTTTCCCCACAGGTTGTTTGCTGTTCCCATTCATTCAAATGTTGTAAAGATTTGCATGTAAAGAAAATTTGTGGTTCTAAATTATTACTGAATAGGGATATTTTGATGTAAATATTTGGATTAATATTTGAATGTTTTAATGGCGGATACTTTAGAAACGATTACTGTAGCTTGGAATGTGGTATCTCGAACTTTTTTTCCCTTACGGGGAAAAGTAAGTTTCAGAAATAATGAATTTGTGTACAGCAGTGGGAACTGCTCTTTATCTTAATTAATGTGCAGAACATGAGAAAGGCGAAAATATTTTATGAATGTTATTGTGTGTGGTGCATTAATTATTAGCGAAATGTTATTGGTTAAGTCTTCCGTAATGTTAGATAAATAGAAACTTTGGACTTTCAGAATGACAACAAATAGTATTCTACGTGGTGTTCCCTACGGGGGGCTATTTTGAATAAATTTAAAGGTTTTTAAGTAATGGTCAGGTTTTTTTTTTTAATAATCCGTATAAGCGTGAAAGCAACATCATGCGAAAGACCCTGTACGTATTAACTGTGAAGAAGATGGCCTTGTAAATAAGTGCAGTTCTTTTCAAACCTCTCATTCCTGCTAATTCTGGCCATCATTCCAGCATAGCTTCCCAATTTGTTGCCAACATATGCAAGATGAGGGAAGGTCAGTTTAGAATCAAAGATTAATAGGTATTTTAACTCTGTTGTCAAGGCAGCTGTTGTTTTTTGAGCAGTAGTTTAGAATTTTCTTCTTCCAATTTCCAATTTATTCTTCTAATATTCAGTTTAGCTTTGTGCTAGAGACAACCAGTTGTTTCCTTGCATCATATACTCCCAGGGGCTCACGTCTGGTGAGTATGGGCTTGGCACACCCTGAGCTCGATATCACCATTCTTCTCCTTCTTGGTGATTCCCTTCCATTTTTCTCTTTCTCATTCTCTCTCCCCGGGTAACTTGGGAAAGTTTTTTTGGCTGGTGCAACATAAGCCTCTGGCTTCCATGCACTATGTGGCTAGTAGTAATAATAATAATAAAGTGGCCAGATCCCTTTTATTCCAATGTGGGACATTGATTTTACAACTCCCTCCCCCTAAAAACAATATACACATATATATATTTATTTTTAATTTTTTTAATTTTTGATATATAAAAAAATATTCACATAACAAAATATAAATTGAATACATAAATATTCCATATACGCTTACTTCTTTGAACCAAACTTATAAAATAAAATATCAAACTTAAAAAAAAAAACAAATATAGCCTACTGCATTTGTCTTTATTTCATATATATTTCTTTTATTTCACAAAAATACTATATTATATAGGTATTTCTGTGAAATAGTAATAATAAAAATACATACTACTTTTAACAATAAGAACAATAGAAACTAAATAATATTGAATATATTTTCCACAGAGTGAATTTTTCTTAATTAATAATTCTTCATTATTTGCTATTTCTTTGTAAAATTCTTCACAAGAATTAGCAGAATTGCACTTAACTTGCAGTACTGCATTTGAATTGCTTTCAATGTTTCTATGGTCAGTTGTTTTTTCTGGCATTTCCAACAACATGTTTACTATTGAAAAAACTCTTATGTTGAACCATTAGTTCATGGTAAACATAATGCAAATGATTTGCATTATGTTTGCCATTAAGTATGGAGGCTACATGTCAAATCTCGGACAGTTTGCAATGTGGGGCAGATGACTAAAATCCTGGGACTATCCGGGATGTCTGGTCACTTTAATCATATGTCAATACTACAAATTTGTTACCCAATTCACACACACACTGTTATTCCATAGGCTTGGAATTATGGCTAAGGGTTTGCTTACTTCCTTTGTTGCCTCCTTTAATATAACTGGATAGATTCCATCCACCCCAGGTGCCTTTCTTGTGTTTATCTTCAACAATTTCTCCTCCACTTTACTCTCAGTTATTACAAGATTATCTAGCTTACTGCCATGCTTGAATACACCTCTGGCATTCCCCTCCCTGAATAACTGCTCATGTGAATCTTGATGCAAAATATTCATTTAGTTTGTTAGTTACCTGAGCAGGATCATCAACTGTTGAACCATTGATATCAAGTGGACCAATCTGATTCATCCATTTCCTTCTTGAGTTTACGTAAGTAAAGAACTCTTTGCTGTTTTTCTTTGCCTCCTTTGCCAATGATTTCTCATAATCTGCCTTTGCTTGCCTAATCTCCTTTGTGACTTGGTTACAGACCAGCTTATATCTATCATAGGCTTCTGTGTCACACGTTAATTTATATGTATCCCATGCATTTTTCTTCTTTTTAACATGTCTAATTAGTTCATCTAACATCCATTTAGGCCCAAATCTTACAATGTGGCTACTTTATTAGGCATTAGCAGTAGCTAATGGTAATGCTAATTAAGTGGCCACTCATTGTAAGCATTTAGGCCTAAATGCTTACAATGAGTGGCCACTTTATTAGGTATGCTTATGAAATAGTGAGTGGGTGCTGCTTTACCCCGCAGAACAGCCTGGATTCATCATAACTTGCACTTAATGAATAGATAAAAGCATGCCATAGGGATGCTCATTAATTTGCTTTTCATTTGTCATCAATTTTGCTGGAACCTATTTGCTGGAACATTCTGCATCTTTTATGACAGTATGTCTCTGATATCCCTATAATGTATGCATTTGATGTGTAACACATACTTCATATTCATCAAATTGATTCAGCATGCTCCTGTCAGTGTTGTTGTTATTTGGTTTTTAGAAGCATTAGAAACTAAGGCCATATTGCCCCGGGGATATGTGGTGGTCGTTCCCTGACCTTTATGCATCCTCCGTATTTGGTTGTCACGGGCTCGAACCTTAGTCAAATCAAGAAGAGTGTGCTGTGCACTACTGCTCCTGCCCACATGGCTACGGAGGTGCCCCTGCCAGTGTACATGCACCCTTAATTACTCTAACAGCCTATGTATTTGCCTGTTCAATGAGGACCCTCAACATGCCTTGAAACCCCCACACTTTGCTTTTCATGCTGCTGCATGTTCCTATAGAAGCAGTGCAAGAATCACTTGCATCTCTGGTTGCAGCTGGTGTTAATCTATTAGTCCATCTATCCTCCACAAGCTAGCAGTTTTTTGACTCTACCCAACACTGCCTCAACAGCAAATATTCTTGCAGCAAATATACCAATAACTTAAAAGTATATAGTCACCTGGTTTAATTAACCAGTGATTACTTTAGGCCATGTGCAACTCATGTTTGTTTAAACAATGCTTATGTTTGTTTAAATTTTCTCTGCTAGCATGGAATCTGATAGATGCTATTTTTTAAATTTTTTTCTGTTATATTTTTAAAATCTGGAAATAAAATGAAATGCTCCTCAGTACCTTTCTCATCCAGTATTGTCTAACTGGTTATGCAGTATTTTCTGTTTTCATTTTGATATACTCTAAATTATGAGACATTAAATTTGTTTGGCATTTAACAAATGTAAGGTGAACAAAAGCATCTACCTGTCTAGGCAACTCCCATTCGGTCACATTTTAGCAAAAATTAATACTGAATACTGTAATCACAATCAGTGAGAGCAAATTTAGGTTGAGGATAACCAATAATACTTGTATAGTTATGATAATTATACAATCAAGTTCCTTCTATATCTCAATACGTAATCAAAAACTTTCCATATTTTAATAAATCCTGAAGTAATTGCTACAAAACAAAACTTTTTTTTCTCATCTTTAACCTGCTTATCAGTCTGTACATATGGCCTAAATAGCGAAACCAGAGCAACATTAGAAAATCCATTTGATTTACCCCTTCGTTAACCTCAGAAAAGGATGTCTTAAGAGTTTAATCTATTATAAGTTATCAAGTACGTTCTTGAATATATGTTTGGTTTTGATACTGATTTGAGGTCAGTATCATGATCAAACATCATATATCATTCAAAAAGTGCCAAACAGAAAACAAGTTCATTATATTAACCATAAACTGGATTCTTGCCATAATGGGCACATTGTACCTTTTCCTTTGTTAGTCATTGGCTATGATGCAGTCAATGAAGATTTATATAGTTAATTCATTTTAAATATGAAATTAAGTAAATGAAGCATCTGTTTAAATGACTAACTGACATTGCAAATAATGATATTATAACAGCTGGACCAGCAGTGCAATGGACAAAAGAGTTTTGTGTGTGTTTTTATTACTTTGGATATATGTGAACAAATCCAGACAGTTTTTTTTCCTAACTTGATTCTTCTGACAGAAAAACTGAATTAAGTGATATAAATAAAATGGCAACTAATCAGGAAGAGATTTTGTCAATTAAATGAATTAACCATTTAAATTTAAACCAAAATCATATTTTTGATCTTTATTAACATTCTCTGCAGCATTCTGGGATCCAGTTTTATAAGAAATATCACAGAATCCAACTTGGTGAACAAGTTCTTGTGACTAAAGTGACCTTTTGTGACAATATTGCAAAGACAGATAGTCACCGAAGAAATAAGAAACTTTTAACGAAATGTTTAACTTTATTATGTACATAAAATACCAATAGGTTTGAGTGCTTTATCTTCAAAGAGAATATTTAATGCTTGGCATATACAAGCGACATATTATACTGTTTCTACTTGCATAGCACACACTGTTAGACAAGCCATGTGATAGTTTTAAAACAACAGGCACCGAAGTGTGGTGCCCACCCTGGTCCTACCCAGATAGGAGATGCTTCCCACTATAATCTCTAATACTGTTACCCTGTCTAGTTACACAATATGCAGTTTCAACCCCTGAGATAAGGCCTATCCAAGTCCTTTCATATTACTTATGATTTTTTTTTTAAGTATACTGTCTAGTCTTCCACTGGTCTTTTCATTTCCTTTACTGGGCATTCCAAATCCAACACCTGAGTTTTGGGATGAGGCCAAAAACCATGTTTTAACTATCGAAATGGCCTCTCAGCCTCTTAGTGAAGGATAGAAGAGCCACCCAGCAGGTTTCCAGGTAACTTATGCCGGTTTTGTATAACTGGAGGTCAGTCAAAAATAAAACAACACTGAGCAATCATCATTAAGTTGTCAGTGACTCTATTGGCAAGGAAACAGGAAATATATTGTGGAATAGGACAAGGGTATGTTTACCAAGGCAAGAGCTGATGAAATAATAGAGCAAATATCATCTTTTCAGGGCACAAAAAGGTGATATTGTTGTACGGGTTGCCACCAAGAGTATGAGATTTGTGGTCTTAACAAGTACAGAGCAATGTTGAAAAAAAGTTTTTTTCTTTTTTTTTATGAGAACCCCAAACACGAGAGGTATTAGAACCTATAGTACTTAGTACCGTGCTTGGGTTGGAGGTTGAGAAGACGAAAGAAGATATTTGTTGATATTGGACTTGAACTTCTGTAGATTGTAATTTTCAGGAAATACGTATGAAGGAAGGTTGTTCCAGAAAACGGCAGTTGAATGAATAAATGAGGAAGATGAAAAGTTGGTTCTGTGGGTTTGAAGTTGGACAGTAAATGGATGTTGGCTGGCGGCAGCACGTGTTCGGACTGTTTTGAAAGAGAGAGCAGGCATTATAGAAGCCAATTCAGAAGAACAGTGCCCATGGAAGTATCTGTAGAAGAGGCATGCAGCAGAAACAGTGCGTCTATGAGAAAGTGAGTGGAGTGACTCTGTTAGAGCTGAATCATTAATTAACCTAACTGCCCTCTTCTGAATGGAATCAAGAAGCCTGAGAGCGGTTTTGGGGGCACCACCCCAGATGTCGGAACAATATTCCATGGCAGGGCGGATTTGCGATTTATGCAGAGTGAGCAGCTGTTTGGAAGAAAAGTAACGCCGAGAGCGAAAGAGAAACCAAGTTTTTTAGATGCAGAGGAAGCAATATTTGTAATGTGCTTGTGCCAAGAGAGATTAGAAGTCAGGGTAATCCCCAAAAGAGATATATCATTTTGCCTAGAAATCGGAATGTCACTAAAGATAAGCATAGGAGCAGAAGAATCCTTTTTGCGAGATATAAGACAAGATTGAGTTTTAGAAGGGTTGAAATCAACTAAGTTGTCTTTGCCCCACTGGAGAATTACTTGAAGATCGGCATTTAAGGAATTGGCAGCAGATTTTCGAGAACTTGAAGCTGATTGAGCTGGACAAGGTTTCTCAAAATGGAAAGTTGAATGCAATGTGCTATCATCGGCAAAACTATGGATAGGATTTCCAGTCAATGGAAGAAGGTCATTGATATACAAGAGGAAAAGAGTGGGGGAAAGAACTGAACCTTGGGGGACACCGGCATTAGTGGAGAAGTTAGAAGACAGAGAGCCATCTACCATCACCCTCAGTGAGCGATCAGAGAGAAAACTGGATAACCAATTACTAAAAACAGTTGGCAAACCATAAGATGGAACTTTGTTTAGAAGACCTTTATGCCAAACACGATCAAAAGCCTTTGAGATGTCAAGAGCAACTACTTGTGTTTCACCAAACCTTTCCATTGAATTAGTCCATAAATGGGTAACATAAGCCAGAATATCACCAGTGGATCGACACTGACGGAATCCATACTGGCGATCGTAGATCAGATGGAAGGTTTCTAGGTAGTTTAAGAGTTGGCGGTTAATTGATTTCTCCATTACTTTAGAAAGAGTAGAAGTAATTGCAATGGGACAATAATTGGATGGGAGGGATTTGTCACCCTTTTTTAGGAACTGGCTGGATATGAGCAAATTTCCAAGCAGAAGGAAAAACACCTTTGGAATAAGAAAGTGAAAAAAGGTGGCAAAAAATAGGAGTAAGTTCAGGAGCACAGGTTTTGAGAACAAGTGGAGAAATACCATCAGGACCTGGAGCTTTCTTAGCATCAAGATTCATCAAAATCCTTCTGATATCCTTTTGACGGAAGACCACAGTTGGCATTGAATGGAGCGTGTTAGGAATGGTGGGAGGTGTTTTACCAAGATCATTAATACATGAGCTGGAAGAAAAATGGGATGCTAGCAGGTCAGCTTTATCCTTGGCTGAAGTGACAACAGAACCATCTGGTTTGGACAGAGGTGGGAGCAGAGATAGGCAAAAGTTGCGGCCAATAGCTTTGGCAAGAGACCAGAATGCTCGGCTACCATTAGGGCAAGAAGCAAGTTTTCTACTCTTAGCCTGTTCAAACTCTAGTTGGGACTGATTAATAACTGCTTTACAATTGTTGCGAGCTTTGGTGTAGGCAGAAAATGAAACTGAAGAATTAGCAAGAAGCCAGTTACGATATGCAACATCCTTCTCTTGGACAGCCTTAGCACATTTATTGGAAAACCAAGGTTTAGATAAAGGACGAGATTTTAAAGTGGAGTGTGGGATAAAGGATTCCATTCCTGCAAGAATAATTTCACTGACACGATCTGAGCAAACGTTGACATCAGAAGTTTTGAAACAGTAATCAGACCAAGGAAAAGAAGAAAAGAAGTCTCGCAGGTCATCCCATTTTGCATTCTTGTAATGCCAAACAATACGAGGTTGGGAATAGCCATGAGATAAAGGTTCCATTGGAGAAGAGACAATCACCATAGTTGTGATCTGAAGTGCCTAAAGGACCTCTCACTTCAACCTTGTACTTAGAAGGGTTGTTTGTGAGAAAAAGATCAAGCGTATTGGCTGTATGATTAGGATTGTCCGGTATTCTTGTAGGTAAATGAACAATCTGTGCTAGGTCATTAGTAATTGCAAAAGCCTCAGCATCTCGACCTGCTGGGTCAGTGTGACTAGTAAACGGAAGCCAGCTGGAGTTGTGAACGTTAAAATCACTAAGGAAAATTACCTCACTGTTAGGAAAGTTGGACTGGAGAAAGTCAAGTTGCAAAGAGCGGAAGTCAAAGAGCTCCAAGTGATTAGTGGAGTTGGGAGAACGGTAGAGACAACAGATGAATTTTACACAATGAGGTAGAGAGATTTTAAGCCAGAGAAGATCAAAGAGAGGAGATTTCAAATTGCTAAGTCTCTGACAGGGAATATCAGAACGGACATATGCACAAGTACCACCTTTGAGGCGAAAGGAATCATACAGCAAATAATTTGGACATCTGACACGAGCAGTAGTTGAATCAACTGATAACTGAGATTCAGTCAGAAAAAGTACATGGGGTTTGGAAGACTGCAAGTGGAAATGGACATCGTTGAGATTGGAATTGAGACCACGTATATTTGTGAAATGAATTAGGAAGTCCTTGGGAGGTTTAGATCTTTTCGCAGATAAGCTTGCTCTATTATTTTGACAATTCATGGTGTATTCAATAGTAAGAAAAAGTGGGTGGGACATGCTGTATGAAGTAATGAAATTTTTGGATATGGCGTATATGTGGTAAGAATATATCCAGATCCTTGACATAACGTGGCCCCCACAATGCTCCCCGCATACACACTACTCGGACTCCCTCCAGTCACTATCTGGCAGAGTAGAGGTAGCAAGATTATACACTAGCTGATCCGGAAGCCTCCTAGAGAGTTACCAGTAGGTTTGGTCCAGTGTACTATCTAGCGGCCGGCCTGCGAACACCGTTTTAGAGCTGTACCCTCGAAATGTAAGGAATATTGGATCTCGCCACGACATTCATCATAACCTCAAAAATCATCAATCATACTGCATGATGGAAGAGATAGGGAAGGGTTGATGGGAACTTAGCTCTAGAGACTAAACATGGGTTCCACCACTTGAAGCCTCCAATAAGCAAAGTGGTGGTATTTCACCGGTTGATGAGGTAACATAGAGGGGCGGCGTTCCTCCATGTGGTGTGGGCACCACACCTCGACCCCTGCTTACGTTGGTTCACACCTGGGTGGTCACCCACCATGTACTTGTGCATGAAGGTTATACCCAGGATTACTAACAGACCCACCATCGTGAACGTGCAAGCAGAGGATTTGGCTGTCATAGACCGTCCGGACTTCGCCGAAATTGGGTCCACTTGACTTGAGTGTCACCCGAATATCAGTTCCATCAGCGTTTTAGACTCCCAGGTAGCAAGAACAGCTTGTCTGGCATATCTGAGAGAATGTCTGAGACAACCTCAAGTTGCAAATTAGGGTAAATTTGAAAGTGTGCAATTCTGTCCAGACACAATAGGAAGACGTATATTAGCATTCTTGCTTACGATGCAAGAAAGCAAGCTTATACAGCACATTACTTTATCTACGCTGTTTGTCCCGGTTAGGGGTCAGCAACATGGATGGAATGATTCCACTTAGTATGGTTGGCATAGTGTGTTGAAGTGAGCCCTAGTTCCTGCATATCATGTCGCATTTTGCTCTCGATTGTCATCTTTGGCCTGCCTCTCCTCCTTTGACCTAGCACTTGGCAGCTAAGCACATGCTTGGTAATTTGGGTATACTTGCGGCACTTGATCCCCCCCCCCAAATCTAAGTCTGTTCTCCCTAATCTTGAAGTTGACGGGTGCAGTTTTCATCTCCTGTTTCACATCTTCGTTCTGCCTTCTGTCTCTCAGGGTTATTCCCAAACTCCACCTTAGCATTCTCATTTCTGCTAACATTAAAGCTTGTTCTTCTTTTCTTCTGACAGCCCAGCACTCCGAGCCATATAACATACATGGCCTTACCACCTGTTTGTAAATTTTTGATTTCAGTTTAGTTGGCATCTTCTTGTCTTTCAAAACACCAAACGGTGAAGGTAAAGAAAGGCAACATGAGAACCACTGCAAACTGGAAAACTTACAGGACAAACTGGACAAATCACTTCTATGAAGGTGTGTGTTATCGGTAGTTGCAGTAGAAGTTGTTTTCTTATTTTAAAAGAGCGGGAAGGGGGATAAACACCCTAAAGCTGAGGCAGTCTGGAGGGTGTACCCGTAAATAAATTTCAGCCATGAAGGCATCACTCATTAACTCCAATAATCTGCTTTTAATAATGAGAAAAAACTAATTGATACATCGTTATAGTCTTCTACTGCAGAAACTGTGGTAGCTGGAAACCAGTTTGTCTGATAAATTGCCGAAATTTGCTGTGGTTCAGATGTTGGCCTTCTTTACGGTAGCCCACAAGACATTTCCCGCCACTTCGCCTATCCAGATTTTATTCAACTTCGGATGTCCTATTCACAGCTGCTGCCATTTGTGTCTAGCACTGACCCAAGGTACTTGTAGTTGTTAAGCAGATGCTGTATTAGCCAGCTTATACAGCATCAGCCAAAAAAAAACAAAAAAACTTCCCATTTCACCTATATATATTTGCTCCAAAATTTTGTCCAGATCTTCCTTGAATCTATTTAAGCTAACACCTTCCACATCGGCAGATGGAAGTTTGTTCCAGCAGTCAATCACTCGCTGTCTCATAGACGTAATGTTTCTGCTGCATGCCTTTTCTACAGATGCTTCCACGGGCACTATTCTTCTGAATTGGCTTCTAAAATTTCCACTCTCTCTCTTTCAAAACAGTCCGAACATTTGTTGTCACCAGCCAACATCCATTTACTGTCCAACTTTAAACTCACAGAATCAACTTTTCCTATTCCTGGTTTATTCATTCAACTGACGTTTTGTGGAACAACCATCCTTCATACGTATTTCCTGAAATTTACAGTCTACAGAAGTTCAGACGCCTCCGTAGCCAGGTGGGAAAGAGCAGCAGTGCGTAGCACACACACGTCTTGATTAGACCGGGGTTCAAGCCCGTCACCACCAAATATGGAGGATGCGGAAAGGTCAGGGAATGACCATCGCATATCCCGGAGCAATATGGCCTTAGTTGCTTATGCTCCTAAAAACCAAATAAAACAAACAAACAAACAGAAGTTCAAGTCTAATGTCAACAAATATTTTCTTTCATCTTCTCAAATTCCAACATAAGCATGGTACTAAGTACTATAGGTTCTAATACCACTCGTGTTTGGGGTTTTCATAAAAAAAAAAAAAAAGCTCCCAAGTCCTGCTTTGCCTACCAGACAGGTTGTGTAGTCAGATGTGAAGTTTTTTTTGTGCAGTCAGAAATGAAGTTTTCTCAGCATTGCTCAGAAAATAATAGTGCAGTCAGCTATGAAATTATAATAATAATAATAATAATAATAATAATTTCATAGCTGACTGTACTATTATCACCAGGTCTTTTTCATTCTCCCCTACCCTGAGTGTACTACTGCATGGTTGGTGCTTTACTTTGGGATTACTGCTGCCCATATGCAGTACTTTGCGTTTGTCAATGTTGAACTTCAGCTGCCACTTCTCAGCCCATCTGCCCAACTTTTCTAGTTCGTGTTGCAACAGTGTACTGCCGTTACTCTTATTGACAACCCTGCCAACCTTTGTATGACTGCAAACTTGGTCATTAAGCCTGTTATACCTTTATCCATATCATTCATAAATATAGAAAACAACAATAGTCCACCAAACCCTGGGGGATTCCAGTAATGACATTAGTCCATGACAAGCTGTGTCCATTGATTACCACTCAGTCTTCTCTCACTCAACCATCCTTTTATCCATTGTAGCAACTTGTCCTTAATGCCATACTGCTCCAATTTGTACAGCTTCCTTTTATATGTAATAGTATTATAAGTTTTCCTGAAATTCAAGTACAGTGCATTCCAGTTAATTGGGGCAGCCACTTATTTGGGGCAAATTATGAAGAACAGAAACAAAACAAATATGTAGCCTGAATTTGTTCTGCTTATTTGGGCCAACTCCCTGCTTAATTGGGGCAATGAAGGTCTTGATTGAACAATAAACTATATTTAGATGGCATGCACAAACATCTAAATATAGTTTATTGAACAATAAAATAATTTAGATGGTTCGTAACAAAGATCATGCGGGCAGCAGCCGAATCAGTTATTGCGAAGTCATGCTGTACAGTGGTTGTTTTACGTTTGTTCTGTGTTGTGGTAATCGGATTCTGAAGAAATTTTGCTTGCAGTTGTTTACGATCACACTAGGTACATATGTATACATCTTGCGGGTTAGAATAGATTAAAAACTTTACCAAACAGTGCACTGATTTTGGTTCCCCCCTCCCCTTTTTTTCAGTACATTTAAGACCCCTGTCAAGATGCCACGTAACGATTTGTCGCTTTCAGAAAAAATCGCTATTCTTGACAAGATAAAGTCAACCTCCTAACATCAGTCAACGTCAGCTAGTGGAGATAAAAGTGCCAAAATCTACAATTTCATGACTGCTACAGCAACAAGAAAAATTTAGAGAAGAGTGGACATTGCGCGTGGATTTAAAGAAAACATCTCGTAAGCAAGAGGGAAGGCAAAGATCCAGACGTCGAAGATGCTTTGAATTCCACTGTATCTAAACGAGGAGTGTGTGTAAGCGGCCCTATGCTAAAAACCAAGTCAGAAGAGTTGGCCAAAAAGCTAGGTCACGTAAATTTCAACGCGACGGATGGTTGGTTGTCTCGATAGAAGTATAGACATGATATTAGTTATAAAAAAGCACATGGCGAGAAGGACACATGGCGAGAAGGATGCTACGAGTGCTGAGCAATGGAAATCTGAAAAACTGCCAGAGTTTCTTAAAATATTTAGTGGGGAAGACATTTACAATGCCGATGAAACAGGTCTGTATTATCGTGCTACGCCGGATGGTTTCCTCAGCTGTCAATACTTAACACTGTCCGGTTCAAAGAAAGCAATGGATCATGTAACAGTATTGTGCTGCTCAAACATGTCAGGAAATGATAAACTCAAACTTTTGGTTATTGGTAAAAGTGCCAAACCTCCTTGTTTCAAGGGGCTTACAATAGGAAGTTTGCCAGTTTCGTATTATGCCAATAAGAAGGTGTGGATGACCACATATTTTTACGCAATGGCTAATGAACTGGGACATGGAACTGCAATGGAAGTCCAGAAAAATTCTGTTGACATTGGACAACTGCACCGCACACTAATGTAGCTGGTTTAAAAAGTATTGAACTGGAATTTTTACCCCCTAACACCACATCCCTGATAAAGCCTATGGACGTGGGAATTATAAAAAATTTGAAGACCTATTATTGCGGAAAGCTGGTTAATCACATCCTTGAAGCAATTGAGGAAAATATGCTGACATCATCTTCGAAATCAATAGAGATTGTTTTGCTAAATTGTTTTGCTAAATGTGGTTTCACGACTGTGATTCAGATGCAATAAGCTGTACAGAAAATGAAATGGCTTTGGAACTGCAACAGGTCAAAAATTGTGAAGAATTTTTAACGATTGATGATAACCTTCAATGCCACGATGAAGATTATGAGGAAACGATTATTGAACAAATTCCGGCAAAACACTCAGAGACACCAAAAGACCAAGAAAATTATCATGATGATATACTTAAGCGAGTGACTAACCAGGATGCCAGGAAATGTATCACTGAATTGAGATGTTATTTCATGCAGGAAGGCAATGAAGGCAGTCTTTTATCAGCATTAGATACCTGCGCCGACTTTGTTCAATTGCAGTCCATAAAGAGAACACGTCAGGGTACACTTCATAATTTTTTTCAAAGTAAGAACCCTTAAGTAATGTGTAACCTTTGCTTGACACGGACATTATTCTGTACTGTGTCTTCATATAATGTACATACATATAATGTATGTACATTATATGTAAATACGTACATTTTGTTTACACCAATATAACTTAAATACAGTATGCTTTCTTTAAATACCACATTCCCTTTATTTTATTCATACCTTTTTGCCTCCGTTTAGAATGTGCTTTTCAGCTCATTAAAATTTCGCTTAATTGGGGCAGCCGCTTAACTGGTCCAAAGTGATCTGTCCCGATGTGTCCCAATTAACCGGAATCAACTGTATAAGATTTTAAACTTATTTTTTGCATCCAGTTCCTTTGTGACTACATAGTAATATCCAATCAAATTGGGCAGGCAAGATTTCTCCTTGACCAACCCATAATATGACTGAATTGTAACTGCAATCCTGTAATTAGATGATCCTGTATTGCTTTTTTAACCTGTGATTCCATTACTTTCTCTGGAACAGAAATTAAACAAATAAGTTTGTAATTACTTGTCACCCTTTAATCCCCTTTTGTTAATTGGGGAACATTTGCATATCTGCAGTCATTGGGGACCTCTCCTGAATCCAAGGGTGCTCTCATAATTATGGCTAATGGTTTGCTTCCTCCCTTAATATAACTGGATAGATTCCATCCACCCCAGGTACCTTTCTTTTGTTTTAACTCAATTTTTCCCCCACTTTTCTCTCAGTTATTATAAAATCATTTAGCCTCCATTATAGTTTGGTAAACCTCTGGCCTCTACTTCTCTACAGAATTTCTCATGTGTAAATGTAGATGCAAAATACCCTTTAGTTTGTCAGCTCTCTGAGCAGGATCATTAACAGTCAAACCATTGAGATGAAGTGGACCAATTTTATTCATCTCCTTCCTTCTGAAGTTTCCATAAGTAAAGAAGTGTTTGCTGTTTTTCTTTGCATCCTTTGCCAAACATTTCTTGTAATGCCTTAGCCTTCTGAATCTCCTTTGTGACATGATTACAGACTAGCTTATATTTAACATAAGCTTCTGTGTTGTTTTATAATTTGTATGTATCCCGTGCATTTTTCCTCTCTGCCACGAATCTCATTAGTTCATCTGACATCTATTTACACCTAAATGTTGAACAATATTTCTTAGTTGGTATGAAAAGCTTGGTAGTTTCCATGATTAATTCCTTGAATGCTTCTCATTTAGAATTGCTGTTGGTAACATCATCAGTTGGTCCCTTTGTATAGAATTTAAAAGCTGTCTGAGAAAACCATAATCACCTTATGAAAGCAAAAACCTTTCCCTTTTTCTCTGATGGTCTTTACATCTTTAAATAACTTCCACTTCAGTACACTGTGATCACTGCCACCTAGTGGTTCCTTTATCTGCAGATTCTTAATGAATTAATAAATACTGCTGATAATCAGATTTGGAATATTTCTCTCTCTTGTCTCTCAAACATGCTTTTCTAGAATATAGTCATGCTGCTGTAGAAAATAGTGAATAATATCACTCTCTCTTTTGTTGCATCTCAAACAAACTTCTGTAGAAAATTTCTTGCCAGTGTTTCAGTGACCAATAAATTACTGTCAGTATCTGAAAAGTTAAAATTTCCCATTATAAGACATTCTAATTTACTTGCACACTATATTTCTCTGTATAGACATTTGTTATACCCATCACAGTCATTAAGCCTATAATACACTCCTACTCTTAATTTTTTTTGCTCAGTGCTAATGTCCTACCAAAGTGACTCAACATTGCACTGGCCACCCATGTCAGCTGGATGTGCACTGTCTTAGATTGTGTTTCTTAATTAAGTGTGTTACCCCTCCTGTCCTTTCTGTATACATTGTACTTCCCATATTTAAATTCTGTATTCCTTTTATCTCAATGATACCATGTCTCTGATATTCCATCGAATGCCTCCGTAGCCAGGTGGGGAGGAGCAGCAGTGCATAGCACACGCTTCTTGATTAGACCGGGGTTCGAGCCCGTGACCACCAAATACGGAGGATGCGGAAAGGTCAGGAAATGACCACTGCATATCCCCGGAGCAATATGGCCTTAGTTGCTAATGCTCCTAAAAACCAAATAACAATAACATCCACTGAGTGCATTTGATTACTTGACCAGCACTTAAAAATTCATCAGATTAATTTTCTCTGCTCCTAGCTTTGGTGTACGTGCACCTGTTCTTACTTTTAGTTATTCTAACTCAGTCTATGAATTTCCTTGTTCCAGTATGATCCACAGTAGGCTTTGAAATCTTTGGGACCTTAGTTTCTAGGTTGTTGCATGTTCCAATAGAAGCAATGGAAGAATAGCTTTCATCTCTGCTTGTGGCTGTTGTTAATGTGTTTGTCTGTGTATTCCCCACCCTTGCCCTAAGCTAGCACTTTTCTGACCTACCTAAAAACTTCCTTGATAGCATCAGTAAATATTTTTTGCACCCTTCCTTTAAGGGTATCCCATCCCTGTATTAACAGTCTCATCTGTTAACAAGCCCTGACCATACTGAGAAAAATTCTACCCCAGTAGCCTTGCACACTCTCCAGTCTGAATCGATTGACAGGACTCTCATCATGCACTCCCTTCTATTGTGTTCTGGGCAGAATTGCAGATACTTGGAAAAAAAAAAAATAATAATAAATATAACCGTAATTTGCAACTTTTTCATCCTCAAAAATATAGAGAGCAGAATGTTATTTTTAAAGAGTTATTAAACATTGTTAACAAATATAAATATAGCAAACAAATGCAAATATAATTTTTATTTGTTAACAATTATCTTTCTTGCATCCACTTAATTTATAGTGTTGTAATGGTATGCAAGTGCTGATGATGATTGCCAAACTCTCTTGTGCTCACTGGCAGTTTTTATTGACACACTGAGGAAACTGGAAGGCTGAAACACTAAAATATCAAATGATCTGGTTTCCATTTCTTCCAATTCTGTATTTTGACCTAATAGATTTTAATTACACTTCGAGTTATTGCTGCAGTGAAAGTTGTTTTTATTTTCTCTGCATTCTTTCTAATTCTCGGCATTGCCTCATTTAGGCCTGTAGCACGTGCAATATCACATGGTCTTTCATTTTTCTCAATGTGTTTCACAATTTTATATTTTTTCTCTATCGACAGACTGGCCATAAGCCTTACCGGGGAAATCCTGGTGGGCCTGAGGCCGGTGTGATTTTGGCCATAACTGCCTAGGGTGAGGCCACTACAAATTTTCCTGGGTAAGAATTTTTGACCCAGTCTGCCTCTGTTTATTGATATTGCTTTTCTTTTTCTCTCTAAGTCTTCACCAGGACGCTTCCTTTTCACACATTTTACGTATTTTACTCATTTTTAGGGAATAAAGCACAATTACAAAATGAGGAGGCATGCTTGATAAACATAAACAAAGCTGCGCGCATGTTGCAACTGAATAAACAACATCATAAAGGCAGAGACACACTAACATCTCACTAGCTCACATTTTACTAAAGTACATTTCTGGGGGTTACTATCATGAAACAATAAAAACAATTTCCAGTTACGTTTCTGCTAGTAGAATCTGTTATAAAATGGTATAAACTCGATCAATTGCATTTGCGATAATACCGATAGCTGGAATTGTGTGGGTTGTTATGGTGAAATGTGTTTCCCCTTCACTGATATAAAAAACATAAATACATTTTCAGAATCTTCTCTTCATTCCTATCGTGTTTCGTTCACAGTTGGGGTGATTCTGCGTGTGACTGCCATTTCTTGTAAACACAAAGGGGAATTGTGCATAAGTGAATTCGGTTCGTGTTATATGTGACATCGTTCCACTATTTATAAATCGTTTATGATCGAATTCGTGTATAAGGTATAAGGTATGTTAGTGTCTAACGGCTCCTGGGATTTCTCCCATCTCCGCGGGTGTACATTGTATCGGGGCCAGAGATTTGAAGTGTGTGGGGGTCATGTGCTGTATATTGTGTTGTGCCCTTTGTTCCTCCGGTCTATTAGCTGCCGAGCCCCTAGTGGGACCCGACGTTACCACACCATGCCACGGGGAGGCTGACCGGGTGTACCACTGTAGCTAGAGTACTCTGGCGGGTCCTGCCACCTACTTTCCTGGGATTTCAGTGGCTAGGACCAGATTTAAGAATGAGATGATCGCTGTTTCTTGAGCAACGGTTGTAATTTTAACAGAGCGTAGGGTTGTTCGCTGATAACTTGTTCTAGGGCCAAATAGGTCGGGCAGTAATTTTGATGTTTTTAGATTTAGACCTGTGGGGGCATGAGTGTGTGTGTATATAAAATTATATATACACACACACCCACACACAAATATATATATATATATAAACTAAAAAAAAAAAAAAAAAAACGTTGTGCAAGAGAAAAGTAAGGGAGGAAGGCAAAAAGACTGGAGGGTAGGAAACAGAAGAAAGCGGCCAATAGAGAAGATGGCCCCTGATGACAATGTGGCATGCCCAACGCCTCACCAGAGAGAAGAGTGGGGTGGCGGGTGAACGAAAACCACCTCCCCACAAAAAAAAAAATAAATAAAAATAATAATAATAAATAAAAAAAAATAAAAAAAAAAATAAAAAATCATTCTGTAAGAGAAAAATAGGGGGGGGAGTAAAGAACGGATGGCAGGAAACAGAAGAAAGCCGGAAAAAAAAAAAAAAAAAAAAAAATGAGAGAGAGATATACCCCGCAAGTTCAGGGTAGGTACAGCTAGCACGGCCAGTCAGTTGCAGCCGACAACTTGCTGGAAATCCAGCAGTGTGAGTGCTGCTATGGTGGATGGGTCATGTTCAGTAAGGTCTAGTTCAGGTGCTGTCATTGGGACTCCATTTGGTGAGCCTTTGTCGCATCCAGACTGAAGGCTGGTCCAGTAGTCCATCAGAACGAACAGTGGGGGTGGTCAAAACCGGGAGTCCAAGATTAATGGTCAAGTCCAGGGATCGATGCTAGGCCTCTTCTTGATGAGATGTGTCACGTCTGGTCGAGAAAAGTTTGTCCAGGAATCAATGATGAGGAATTTGTCAAAGTATGTGTGGACCCTGTCTTTGATTGCACTGCTGGTCAAGTCTTGTGCAAGTTGGTCCAAGGCATTAGCATTCATGGCTCAATGATGAATAGCAACAATTGGCAGTCATGGTTGTTATGACCTATTGATTCGGATACTAAGGTGGTGGTAGTGCTTTCTGCCTGGTAAATAAGTCCATTGCAAATTGAGTCAGAGCTCGGTAAGTTTCTTCATTCTGTAGGGTGAGGTGTTCTTGATTTTGGTAGTTGAAGCGTAGTTTTGTTATTAGGATCCTCCTGAAGTCCTCGTAGATTTCACAGCTGTGGGCAAGGTGCTCCCACGTCTGATCCTCTCCACAGTGGCAGCGGGGTGAGTCTGAAATTCTGAAGTCATGTAGTTTTTTCTGGAAGGAGCCATGTCCAGTGAGGAGGTAGGTAGCATAGAGTCCTGGTGAAAACCAGACAGGTGTGAGGGGGTAGAAGGCCCTGACATCAGGGAGGAATCTTTTGGTGACAGCGCCTTTAGTTGATGTCTGCCATCTTTCTTGCCAGGTGTCTGTTAGATGTTCATTAAGTCTCATCTTTTCAGCGTTTCTATTATTTGCTGGGTCAGTGGTGAAACCTGCACAAGTAACTGCTCTTCCTTTGGCTATTTGGTAGAGCAACCCATGACGAACAATCTCCAGGTCCAGTGGAAGAGATCCAGTGAGGACCTGTAGCGCATGGGTGCTGACAGTGCGACAAGCACGCGAGGACAGAAGGAGAAGAGAGCGCTGGATAGTTCCTAGGCGCGATCTGTTTACTACGGTATTGGCCTTCTTGTACCAGACTCCAGAAGCATAGGTGATAACCGGGATGAAAACTGCCTTATAGAAGAGTGACAGCGTTCTCTTCTTTAAGCCCCAGTCCTTCCGGGCAACTCTTGAGACTTGGGCAGCATACTTCCTGATCTTAATCCTGAGTTGGTCTAGATGAGGAGTGAAGGAAAGGTTTTTGTCTAAGATCAAACCTAGATATTGTAGTGTAAACACGTGTTATACGAGGACTGACTGTACTAACAGAATGGAGATGTTAGAGGCAAAATTTTAAAGGATACAGTTGTGTGCGCAATGAGACATACGTTGGCACGATGTTGACCATTCAACCACTAGATTGGTGTTCATTGTTGCTGCATGGAAGTGTTAGTATTTGCCAACGAAGAGGCCCGTTTAGCCTTGAAAGCTACAAACATTTGTAATTAAATGTGTATTAAAATTTTTACTGGATATATGTATTTATATTTAAGCAATGGATCCCAGTACTACAGGTGGCCCATTTACTGTCATGCTAGAATTCATTTAATTATTTAATTATTTTATCCGTTGACATTTGGAGAGCATTGTTCTGAAGTATTCTACCACCCAGATTGAAATAATCTCTTTTATTCTTTTAAGTATACACATATATAGATGAGACTATATACAGGAACTCCCAGACTTATGTAAGGGTTGCGTTCCACGGAACGCTGCGTAAGTCAGATTTTACGTAAGTCGGAATTCCCCCCCATGCTTGTGCAGCACTCGCAATTGTACTCGCTGAATTGACTGAATCAAAAAAGTTAGGTTCGACGAAAATGTAAATAGAATTATTTATTGTATTTATTCAATTTTTTATCACATGCTCAGGAAAAATTACAAAAGCCTGCAATTTAAAAAAAAAAATTTAAAATTATAAAATTACAAAAAAAAGAGGAATTTTTACAGGTATAATGTTAGTAAGTTTTACCTCTTGAGCATCGTTGCCAGAATCAACGTCTTCAGCTGATAAGTACTGCACTGTGGAGGTTGAAGGATGTGGAAATTTAGAAGGGGTTGGCCGCTCAACCTTATGAAAGAACATATAAATGGATGACTGAACGTTGGATTTTTTCTTTTCATCGTAGATTTCTCTGTAGCAAACAAGCATATCATTCACCCCTCTGTTAAGTTCTTTCCTAAATAATTCCTTTTCTTCTTCCTGTATTAACTTCTCCATGTCTTTGGCATCAATCTACAACTGAAGTAGCTGTGCAACCTTTACAGTCTTTTCTGTAACCTCTTCATATGATTCGTCTTTTTCAAATCCTTTGAAGCCTTTTATGTGCCGTGGGCATATTTTCTTCCATGCACCATTTAAACAACTTTTAGTAATTTCTGCCCGGGCCTTATTAATGTTTAAGGTGGCGTGGTAAATATTTTAAGATTTCCAAAAGTCTCAACGTAAAATTTTTCTCATCGTCTACTGCAGACAATGCCTGAGCAGATGTTGTGCATAAATAGTATGCTTTTAAATTTGAAATAACACCCTGATCCATAGGTTGGATGAGTGAATTCGTGTTTGTTGGTAGAAATATGACTCTCACATTCGAATTGAAATCATCTAGATGTGTAGGATGTCCAGGAGCATTATCTAATAGAAGCAAAATCTTGAAAGGAACGTCGTTGTCTTTACAATATTTTTCAACCTCGGGAATGAAGCAGCATTTAAACCAATCCTCAAAGAGAGATATTGTTATCCATGCTCTCTAGTTCGATCAGAAATGCACAGGTAGGGTGGCTCTATTGATGCCCTTAAATGCACGAGGATTTCCAGAATGGTACACAAGCAGCAGTTTTAATCTGTAATCTCCCGCTGTATTAGCCCGAAGCAAGAGTGTGGCCCTCTGTTTTCATGCCTTGAAACCTGGCATTATATTTTCCTCTTTGACAATGTATGTTCGATCCGGAATTTTTTTCCAATACAGAGCAGTCTTGTGGAAACTGGCGTGATGCTCGAACCTATTAAACCACCGGTTGCTTGCCACGAACTTGGATTGAGTTTGCCATACTTATCCTTAATATCTTTATAAATACTTGTTGCTTTTGCTTGAATGGTCATTAGACTCATGGGCACCCACTTCTGAATCTGATTTTCCATCCATATTATTAACAGCTGTTCCATCTTTGATATGGCACCTGAACGCTGTTTTGTGATCATTATTGATGTTATATGTGTTGATCCTTTGACATGTTTTTTTATATGCACACTGTCCCTTAAAATAGTATTCACTTTTGAAGCAGCGAGACCTAATTTCCTTGCAATAGATGACAAACTTTGTCCTGCTTTCTACTTCTTAATCATTTTTCATCTTCATTTCTAAATCAATTTGTTTTTGTTTCCTGGCACTACCACCACTTGCACTTTTCATTGGTCACTTTTCCTTAATCATTGTAATACATAAATAGGAATGAAGAGAAGTTTCTGAAAATTTGTTTTTTATATGATTGAAGATTTCAGAAGAGGTAAATGTTTCACCATAGTAGTATAAAAACCCACACAATTGCAGTTATCAGTATTATATGCAATAAAATTGAGTTTACTACCCGTTTATAATTAGATGCACTAACAGAAAAGCCCAATAAACCGGAAAGTGCAAATTGTTTTTATTGTTTTTTGGTGGTGACTCCAGAAACATGCTTTAGAAAAATATTATAAAGGCGTTCAAAATTAATTCTTATAATGGGAACATATGATAATGATGAAAGGGTAGTGCAATTTCCATTATAAATATGAGATAAATAGCTTAAGTAATATAGGGAAATTTTCAACTTCCAAGGACTTGGAATGAATTACAAAAAAAAAAAAAAAAAAAACAGTGTTATTGGGGTTCACATTACGATATTTTTGCGATACCTCCATTTGTTCCTATGGGATGCAAAATACGTTTCCATGATTTTTTAAGTTGGCACTGGCTAGCAAACACTTGTGAAGTCGAATTAAGTTGAGTATTATATAAGCCAGGGGGTCCTTGTATATGTAAAAAAAAAAAAAAAAAAATTATAGCCAGGTGTGCTGTGCATCAATTTTGTATGTGAATACAAAAAGTTCTTATATTTTTTTTAAATGCAAGAATTTGATTTTAGTGCTAGCCTTGATCAGGTAGTGCCACTATGAAATTATTTAATAATGAGATTGATAAAGACTGAACTCATTTTGCATTTATTTATTTACTTTAGAAAATCAGCAAGATAATTATTCATTTGTAGATGTTATATTTTCTGTATTTTTCAGAAAGATAGTATTCCTGCTAGCCAAGATTTGAATGCTGCACTTGAACTTCTGCATCAACATGGTCTTGCTCACATTATTGGAGAATGGTTTTTAGTGGAATTTCAGCAGCATTTACGGACAGTAATTGTACCTCAGTTTTGGAGTTATTTTGAGAATTTTAATGACCAGTCCTTTTTTAATGTGCCATCCTTTCCTCAGGCCGTGCAAGTACTTTATGACTACATGCAGTCATATGCACCATTAGTATCGCAACTTCAGTGTTTACATGAAGATCTTTTAAGTGAAATGGAAGTTTTACCATCAGACGCACAAGTTTCCTTGAATGTACATCAGCTCCCAATAGAAAATGAGATGCGACTGCACCTTAGAGCCATTCTATTAGCTATGAAACCAATCAATTTCCATGATGCTGTGCTGCAGTTCTATACTTTTATTTTTAAGGTGTTTAATTCCACCCAAAAACAAAATGAAGGTAATATTTTAAAATATCACTTTTAAAATAGCCATAATTTTTTTTTTTTACTGCTGTTTTCATTTAGTATACAGGAATAACCCCCCCATTCTTTGATGAACCATCCATGTTAAGCAATACAGTAATTTCTCCATTTTCAAATATCTTATCTCATGGATTGAGGATGTTTGAAACCTGAAATTTGGTTTTACAAACTCAGTTTAAAAGTTCAAAAATTTTTGAACTAATTTTTGCTTGACTTCACCAATTCAAGAAAATGATATTTTAAAAATAAAATAATTGAAAATGAAATAAACTATAAATGTGCTTTCTTTGGGCAGGTTGAAAGATATATATATGATATTCATGTTGACACTGACTAAATAGGATGTTAGCATTATTAGAGGCATGTGATGCAAGAAAGCAAGCTTATATAGCATTAGCCAAAAAAAAAAAAAAAAAAAACCTTCCCATTTCACCCATCCATTCATTCCAAATGTTTGTCTAGTTCTACCTTGAACTTATTTAAGTTGTTCACCTCCTCTATAATAGATGGAAGTTTGTTCCAACTATCAACCACCTGCTGGCTAAAGGCAAATTTCTGCAAATCTATTCTACAATTGTCTTTCCCCAATTTGAATTTATGTCAACTCAGGTGTGTAATCTGAGCAAGATGAAGAATTCCATCAGCTTGCTCAAACCATTCAAGGCCTTGTACACCTCAGTTAGATCACCTCACAGGTGCCTAGTCTCCAGGTGCTGCAACTTGCAGAACTTAAGCCTTTCTTGGTAACAGCAACCTTTTGCCCTTTTCTGTACACGTTCCAGCAGCTCTACATCTTTCCTAAAATGAGGCCTCCAGACCTCTATACAGAGGCCCCTCCTCTGTATACAGTACTCAAGGTGTGGCCTGACCATTGCCTTATACAAGGGGATAATCACATCCTTATCCCTGCTTGCAAAATTCCTGTACATCACTGACAAGACCCCATGACCTACTCTGGAAGCCCAGCTGCACTGTTTAGCATTAGCATTAGCATTAGTAGAGGCATATGATGCAAGAAAGCAAGCTTATTCAGCATCAGCCAAAAAAAAAAAAAAAAAACCCTCTCCCATTTCACCCCTCCGTTCGTTCGAAATACCTGTCCAGTTGAGCTTTAAATTTGTTTAGGCTATCAACTTCAACAACAAGTGATGGAAGTCGGTTCCACCAACCAACCACCCGCTGGCCAAAGGCAAATTTCCGCACATCTATTCAACATCCGTCCTTCCTCAGAAAACTTCATATCTGACTGCACAATTACCACAAGGTCTCTTTCATTCTCCACTACCCTGAGTGTAACACCACATAGTTGGTACATTTCTGTGGGGTTTCCTGCTACCCATATGTAGTACTTTGCATTTATCAATGTTAAACTTCAGTTGCCAATTCTCAGCCATCTACCCAAATTTTCCAGATCCTGTTGCAGCAGCATACTGTCATTGCTGTTATTAACTACGATGCCAACCTTTGTGTCATCCGTGAACTTTGACTTTAAGCTTGATATACCTTCATCAATATCATTGATAAATATACAAAACAACAATGGGCCCAACACCGAACCCTGAGGGACACCACTAATAACATTAGTCGACGTAGAGCAGTATCCATTGATTACCACTCTCTGCAAAATACTCATTCAGTTTGTCAGCTACCTCAGCAGGTGCATCAACAATTGAACCACCGATGTCAAGTGGACCAATCTGATTCATCCCTTTCGTTTTAGAGTTTACGTAAGATTCATCCCTTTGGTTCTAGAGTTTTCGTTCTAGAGTGTTAAAAATACAAAGAAAAACAGTAGTCTTTACTGTTTTTCTTTGTATTGTTTGCCAAAGATTTCTCGTAATCTGTCTTTGCTTGCCTAATGTCCTTTGTGACTTGATTACAAACTATCTTATATCTAACATAGGCATCTGTGTCTCCTGATAATATATGCTTCTCATGCATTTTTCTTCTCTCCCACGACATTTAGGCCTAAACCTTGAACTGTATTTCTTAATTGGTATGAAGAGCCTAGTAGCTTCCAAGATTAATTCCTTGAATGATTCCCATTTAGAATTTGCTGTTGGTAACATCATCAGTTGATCCCAATTTAAAAGTAGAATGTAAAATATCTCTGAGACCCCTCTATTTACCTTTATGAAAGCAAAAACCCTTCCCTTTACCCCTGCTGGTAGTTGCATCTTTAAGTAAATCCCACATCAGTATGGTGTGATCACTGCCACCTAGTCGTTTCTGTATTTGCAGATTCTTAATGCATGAAGTATCACTGCTGATAATCAGATCAAGAATATTACTCCCTCTGGTTGCCTCTCGAACATGCTGCTGTAGAAAACATTCGTGCAATAAATCCACAAAAGTGTTGCTAGTGTGTGAGTGACCAACCAACAAGTTCGTCTATATCTGGGAAGTTAAAATCCCCCATTATAAAACAATCTGATTTACTGGTCCATTATTTCTCTGTGTAGTTGTTCATTGTACTCATCAGAGTCGTTAAGCCTATGATACACTTCTACTCTCAACTTGGTTTTCCCAGTGCTTATGTCACACGAAACTGACTCAACACTGAACTGTCCACCAATGACAACAGGATGCGCTTCCTTAGATTTTGTGTTTCTTAACTAACAGCATCACCCCCTCCTCCCTGTCTATCCTTTCTGTACACATTGTACTCCCTAAACTCCAATTCTGCATTCCTTATCTCTGTGTGACACCATGTAGCAGGGATAGGGATGTGATTATTCCCTTGTATAAGGCATTGGTCAGGCCACACCTTGAGTACTGTATACAGGTCTGGAGGCCTCATTTCAAGAAGGATGTAGAGCTGCTGGAACGAGTACAGAGAAGGGCAGCAAGATTAGTGAATGGAACAAAGGGTTGCTCTTAAAAGAAAGGCTTAAGTTCTGCAAATTACAGTGTCTGGAGACTAGGCACCGTCGAGGTGATCTGATAGCGGTTATAAAGCATTGAATGGTTTGAGCCTGCTGAATGTCGATGGGATTCTTCCTCTTGCTCAGAATAATCACCTGAGAGGGCATAAATTCAGATTGAGGAAAGACAGATGTAGGATAGATGTGCGGAAATTTGCCTTTAGCCAGCGGGTAGTTGGTTGGTGGAACAGACTGTTGTGGAAGTTGATAGCGTAAATAAATTTAAGGCTCAGTTGGACAGGTATTTCGAACGAACGGACGGGTGAAGTGGAAGTGTTTTTTTTTTTTTTTTTTTGGCTGATGCTGCATACGCTTGCTTTCTTGCATCATATGTCTCTGCTAATGCTAATGATTGTCTTAATAAGTTGTCTTTTAGTCATTGTGCATTGTTAAAAAAATATAAAATTTTACTATTTTATTTTATTATAAAATTTTAAATGAAATTTAAAAATTTTATGAAATTAATAATAAAATTTTTATTATTCATTTTATAAAAATATAAAATATAATATAAAAAAATCAACTAATACCCTCCTCTTCTTGCTCCTTTGAAGGTCCCAGATTGCTAATTTCAGCTTCTGTTGAAGAAATGGTCAGGAGAGAGCCAATCCAATGGCAGCATTTTTTCTTTACCTGTAGAGTTCTTTGTAATAAGACAAAGAATTCTACATCTCTAGAAAATGTAGTGCTTCTTTCTCTGTCAATTAATAATCATTCTTGTTAATGATACTAATGGAATTGTCGATGTGCTTAAAAAATGCAACTATTTGCTTTGTTGAAAGATTGATATTTACAGATGAAAGATCCTTCACTTGAAGATAAACTGTATGAGTTAAGCTGGAAGGGAACAACAAAGAGCAGGTCATCAACTTCATATAAGTCTTTCTTCAGTTTGAGAAGGTTCTCATTGGTGAGCTTACCCTCTGTGGGATCGAAGCAACTCATTCACGTTAGCCTCATCTACGTCTTCAGATCCAGCTCTCCTTGCAATGGCCATGATGTCATGCATTGAAATGGAAAGTTCAATGGATGAAAGTAATGAGTCATGACAAATGTTCTGTTTGGCACATGCTTCCATAACAATCCTACCTTGTCCACATTGAAAACTTGCTGAGGAAAATAACCGTGGTCTTCAATTACATCTCAGAGTTGCGATAGAAAGTCCTTGGTAATGGGAGAAGAGGGCGAAGCAATTACGTCACTAGGCCTTTCTAAGATCCAAATATATGATATCAAAGTTATTCTTTGCATCCAGTTTCTTTGGGACTACATCATAGTATCCAATCAAATTGGTCAGACAAGAATTCCCCTTAACAAACCCATGCTGTGTCCGAGCTATAACTGAAGTTTTGTCTAGATGATCCTGCAGTGCTTCTTTAACCAGTGCCTCCATTAATTTCCCTGGAACAGAAGTTAAACTAACAGGTCTGTAATTACCTGTGTCTCCCTTTGATCCTCCTTTGTGGATTGGGGTCACATTTGCACATCTCCAGTTGTTCATGGGTACCTCCCCTGAGTGCAGGGAAGCTCTCATAATTATGGCTAAGGGTTTAATATAACTGGATAGATTCCATCCACTCCCAGGTGCCTTTCTTATGTTTATCTTCAACAATTTCTCCTCCACTTTACTCTGAGTTATTACAAGGTTATCTAGCTTTCTGCCAGAGTTGAATACACCTTCTGCATTCCCTTCCCCGAATAACTCGTAATGTGTGAATGTCGATGCAAAATATTCATTTAGTTTGTTAGCTACCTGAGCAGGATCATCAACAGTTGAACCATCGATATCAAGTGGACCAATCGGATTCATCCCCTTCCTTCTAGAGTTTACATAAGTAAAGAACTCCTTGCTGTTTTTCTTTGCATCCCTTGCCAATGATTTCTCGTAATCTGCCTTTGCCTGCCTAATCTACAATCCATTCAAGGTTTTTAAAGCCTTGAATAGATTGAGTAAGCTGAATCTTAATGGTATTCTTCTACTTGCTAAGACTATCCAAATAAGGGACCATAAGTTCAAGTTGAACTTATGGCCTCTTATTTGGCCTCCAATTTGTGCAGCAGCAGCCTTCCGTGTTGCAGAAGGAAGGCTGCTGCTGCACAAATTGGAGCAGTGTGGCATTGGAGGCAAATTGCTGCCTCCAATGCCAGAGAGTGGTAATGAATGGACACTGGTCTTCGTGGACTAATGTTATTAATGGAGTCCCTTCAGGGTTCAGTGTTGGGTCCATTGTTGTTTTCTATTATCATGTTTTTATATTGAGGTAAACTCCTCTTATTATTTTACTAATTGTTGTTTTCTGTATTTATAAATGATATTGGTGATGGTATATCAGGCTTAATGTCCAAGTTTGCAGAAGATATGAAGGTTGGCAGGGTTATTAATGACACTAATGACAGTACACTGCTGCAACAGGATCTAGAAATGTTGAGCAAATGGCTGAGAGGTGACAAATGTAAAGTACTACCTATGGGAAGCAGTAACCTCAGAGTAATGTATCAACTCTGTGGTACTACACTGACAGCGGTAGAGAATGAAAATGGCCTGGGGGTAATTGTGAAGGCAGATATAAATTTTTCTGAGCAGTGCAGATGGTCTGCAAGAGAAGCTCATGGTGTCTTGTCAGTGATAACAGAAATTTTTCTAGCAGGAATAAGGAGGTGATTACTCCTTGTATAAGGCAGTGGTCAGGCCACACCTTCAGTACTGTATGCAGGTCTGGAGGCCTCATTTTAAGAAGGGTGTAGAGCTGTTGGAATGAGTACAGAGAAGGGAAACAAGATTAGTGAATGGAACAAAGGGTTGCTTTGTTTCATTCACTAATCCTCAATCAGAGAACCTCACAGGTGCTCTGATTGAGGTGTATAAAGCCTTGAATGATTTGAGCATGCAATGCTGATGGGATTCTTCCTCTTGCTCAGAATAATTGCTTGAGAGGGCATAAATTCAAATTGAGGAAAGACAGTTGTAGGATAGATGTGTGGAATTTTGCCTTTTTGCCTTCAGCGGGTGGTTGATTATTGGAGCAAACTTCCATCTGTCATTGTAGAAGTTGATAGCTTAAATAGATTCAACGTCACCACCAAATATGGAGGATGCGGAAAGGTCAAGGAATGACCACCGCATATTCCCGGAGCAATATGGCCTTAGTTGCTAACACTCCTAAAAACCAAATAACAACAACAAATAGATTCAATGCAGAACTTGACAAACATTTGGAACTAGTGGATTGGTGAAATAAGGGATTTTTTTTTTTTTTTTTTTTTCTTGCTTGCTTTCTTGCTTGCTTTCTTGTGTTATGTGCCTTTGCTAATTCTAAAGTGGAACAATACCATTAACATTCAGCTTACTCAATCCATTTAAGACTTTAAAAACCTCAGTCAGATCTCTCTGCGGGTGCCTAGTCTTGAGATGCTGCAGTTTGCTGAACTGAAGCCTTTCTAGGTAAGAGTACCCCTTTGCTCCCTTCACCAATCAGGTTGCACTTCTCTGTAGCCATTCCAATTGATCTACATCCTACCTAAAGTGAGGCCTCCAGACCTCTATACAGTATTCAAGATGTGGCATAACCATGGCCTTATTCAAAGGGATAATCAACTCCTTATCTGTTGTAGCAAAGTTTCTGTATATCATTGACAAATCCCCATGAGCTGTCTTGGAAGGATATCTGCACTGCTCAGAGAATTCCATGTCTGACTGCACAATTAGCCACAAGTCTATTTCATTCTTGACTTCCTTGCATGTAGTACCAAACAGTTGATAAGTTACTCTGGGGTTACAGCTACCCATGTGCATTTGTCAAAGTTAAACTTCAACTGCCATTTCACAGCCCATCGACCAAATTTTTCTAGATCTTGTTGCAGAACTCTCCTTTATGACTGTCATTAATCACCCTGCCAACCTTTCTGTCATCTTTAAACTTAGACATATAAATTTCATTGATAAATATTGAAAACAACAATGGACTCAGCACTGAACTATGGGAACTCCACTAATAACATTAATTCACAAAGAGCAGTGTACATTGATAACCACTCTGTTTTCTTCCACAAAACCTTCCCTTTATTCAAAGCAGTAACTTGTCCTTAATGCCACATTGCTCCTGTTTGTAAAGCAGTCTTTTATGTTCAGCAGTATCAAAGCCTTCCTGAAATCCAAATATGATGTCAAAATTATTTTTGTATCCAGTTTCTTGGTCACTGCATCATAGTGACCTATCAGATTGGTTAGACGAGACTGCTCCTTGACAAATCCATGCTGTGATTGCAGTGTAATTGCCTGCCTATTCCGGGTTAAAGAAGAAATGGTCCTTCTTTAACCAGTGTTTCCGTTATTTTCCCTGGACAGGTCTGTAATTAGTCATGTCTCCTTTTGATCCCTAGAAACCCCAGGTGCCCAGGCGCCTCTGTAGCCAGGTGGGCAGGAGCAGCAGTGCGTAGCACACGCTTCTTGATTAGACCGGGGTTCGAGTCCATGACTACCAAATACGGAGGATGCGGAAAGGTTAGGGAGTGACTGCCGCATATCCTTGGAGCAATATGGCCTTAGTTGCTAATGCTCCTAAAAACCAAATAACAAACAAACAACCCCAGGTGCCTTTTTTATATCCACCTTCAACAAGAGACTCTTTGCTGAGAAGAAAAATGCATGGGATGCCTATAAACTCTGTACCCCAACTACTCACTTTCCTTTAGCTTTTTCAAAATTGTTTCATCTCCTTTCCTATCCTTACTTTTCATTTTGCTTACCTTACTTTTCCTTTTCTTCTTTTTGCAAATACATGCCATTTTCTTGTAGGCTACTTGAATTATTTTGTCTTAAATTTCTGACCTGATACCCATGCAACTTTATGGATGTTTCTCATGAATGAAGTTTAATTAAGAGTATTGTGACACTTCAGAGTTTTTAGTGTTATTGTGGTTATTATTATTATTATTATTAGCCATATGGTGCAAGGAAGCCTGAGGCCCATGCTGCACCAGCCAAAAAGAAAACATTTCTGAAGCACCCCGAGAGAGAGAGAGAGAGAGAGAGAGAGAGAGAGAGAGAGAGAGAGAGAGAGAGAGAAGAAAGAAAGAGAGAAAGAAAAAAAGAAAAGTAAAAGGGAATCACTAAGAAAGAGAAGTGTGATTATATTCAGCTGAGGACCCTGGGTGTGCCAAACCCATACTCAGCAGATGTTAGCCCCTTGCAAGGATTGCAGAATTACATTATTTGTAAAAATTAAAAATTTGTGTTAAAATTTATTTGAAGTTTTGTGTCTTTCCTCCATGGAACTGGTGACTACAGTGGTCTCAGAGATTTAATTATCATATATCATATTTTACAGATAAAGGAACCACTAGGTGGCAGTGATCACAGTGTACCGATGTGGAATTTACTTAAAGATGTCAGAGGTAAAGGGAAAGGTTTTTTGCTATCGTAAAGGTGACTACAGTGGTCTCAGAGATTTCTTTAAGTTCTGTATAGTGGGACCAACTGATGACGTTAGCAACAGCAAATTGTAAATATGAAGCATTCAAGGAAGTAATCTTGCAAGCTACTGGGGTTTTTGTTCCAACTAAGAGATACTGTTCCAGGTTTGGGCCCAAATGGATGTCAGATGAACTAATGAGACTTGTGGCAGAGAAGAAAAATGCAAGGGATGCATATAAATTATCAGGTGACACAGAAGCCTATGGTATATATAAGCTAGTCTATAATCAAATCAAAGGAGGTTTTTTTTTTTTTTTTTTCTATGAAAACCCCAAACACGAAAGGTATCAAAACCTATAGTACTTAGTACTGTGCATGGGTTGAAGGAGAAGTATGGGGAGAGGGGAATGCTGGAAACTTTGCTCTAGAGACTAAACATTGTTTCACCACTTCAAGCCTCCAATAAGGAAAGTGGTGGTATTTCACCGGGGAAAGCAAAGGTAGATTATGAGAAATCTTTGGCAATGGGTGGAAAGAAAAACGGCAAAGACTTCTTTTCTTATATAAACTAAAAGGAAAGGGATGAATTAGATTTTTCCATTTGATATGAATGGTTTAACTGTAGATGATTGTTTGCAGAGAGCTGCCAAATTAAATGAGTATTTTGCATCTGCATTCACACATGAGTTATTCAAGGAGGAGAGGGCCAGATGTTTATCAAATTGTGACAGGAAGTAAAATGATTTTGTAATAACTAAAAGAAAAGTGGAGGAGAAATTGTAAACCTAAGAAAGGCACCTGGGGTGGATGGGATCTATCCAGTTATGTTAAAGGAGGTGGCAAAGTAAGTAAGTAAGCAAACCCCTGGCCATAATTATGAGAGCATCCTTGAACTCTGGAAATCCCTACGGAGTGGAGACGTGCAAATGTATCTCCAATTAGCATTAGTAGAGGCATTTGATGCAAGAAAGCAAGCTTATGCAGCATCAGCCAAAAAAAAAAAAAAAAAAACTTCCACTTCACCCTCTGTTCGTTCGAAATACCTGTCCAGCTGAGCCTTAAACTTATTTAGGCTATCAACTTCCACGACAAGGGTTGGAAGTCTGTTCCACCAACCAACCACCCGCTGGCTAAAGGCAAATTTCCGCACGTCTATCCTACATCTGTCTTTCCACAATTTGAATTTATGCCCTCTCAGGTTATTATTCTGAGCAAGAGGAAGAATCCCATCAGCATTGAGCATGCTCAAACCATTCAAGGCTTTATACACCTCTATCAGAACACCTCGCTGGTGCCTAGTCTCCAGACAGTGTAATTTGCAAAACTTAAGCCTTTTTTCGTAAGAGCATCCCTTTGTTCCATTCATTAATCTTGTTGCCCTTCTCTGTACTTGTTCCAGCAGCTCTACATCCTTCCTGAAATGAGGCCTCCAGACCTGTAAACAGTACGCTAGGAGTACTGTTTACAGGAGTACTCTAGGAGAGCCTGACCATTGTCTTATATAAGGGAATAATCGCCTCCTTATCCCTGCTAGAAAAATTCCTATATATCTTTAACAATACACCATGAGCTACTTTTGCAGCCCGTCTGCACTGCTCAGAGAACTTCATATCTGCCTGCACAACCACTCCCAGGTCCCTTTCATTTTCTACAGCTGTCAGTGTAGTACCACAGAGTTGATATGTTGCTCTGCGGTTGCTGTTTCCCATATGTAGTGCTTTACATTTGTCAATGTTAAACTTCATTTGCCACATCTCAGCCCATCTGCTCAACCTTTCCAGATCCTGTTGCAGCAGCATAGTGAGGGCTGATGACCCTCCTATGTGTGTGTCCTGTGGCACAATTTTAACAATCAGACACCTTTTAATTGACTGTCCAGATTTTAGCAGCACTCGTTCTACCGCTTTTAACCATCTGACTGAGCCGTATACACTCAGTCAGATTTTATCCGACAATGACAACGTGTCTGCTGTTTTTAGCTATTTTAAATCAATAAAAGTTTTTAATTGTATTTAAAATTTATGTTATTGTTACGTCTTTATTGGTTTATTTTTTATATCTTTGTTATTATACATCTGGACATGGTGGCCTAAAAACTTAGGTCACTGAATGTTTTAATTTTTTACATATGACCGGTATTTGGCGCATTATAGCCTCAGTTGCTGATGCGCCAATAAAACTCAAATCAAATCAAATCAAGCAGCAGCATAGTGTCAGTAGTGTCCTTGACAACCCTACCAACCTTTGTATCGTCTGCAAACTTGGACATTAAGCTTGATATACCACCATCAATATCATTTATAAATACAGAAAACAATGGAACCAACACTGAACCCTGAGGGACTCCACTAATAACATCAGTCCACGATGAGCAGTGTCTATTGATTACCAGTCTCTATCTTCTCCCCCTCAACCACCCCTTTATCCATAGCAGCAATTTGCCTCCAATGCCACACTGCTCCAATTTGTACAGCAGTCTTCCATCTGCAACAGTATCAAAAGCCTTTCTAAGATCCAAGTATATAATATCAAAGTTATTCCCTGTATCCAGTTCTTTTGTGACTGCATCATAGTATCCAATCAAATTGGTCAGGCAAGACTTCCCCTTAACAAAACCATGCTGTGTCCGAGCTATAATTGAAGTCTTGTCTAGATGATCCTGGTTGCCTCTAGTTGCCTCCTGAACATGCTGATGGTTCTTTAACCAGTGCCTCCTTTACTTTTCCGGGAACAGAAGTTAAACTAACAGGTCTATAATTACTTGTGTTGTCCTTTGATCCTCCTTTGTGAGTTGGCGTCACATTTGCACATCTGCAGTCCATGGGTACTTCCCTTGAGTCCAAGGAAGCTCTCATAATTATGGCTAAGGGTTTGCTTACTTCCTTTGCTGCCTCCTTTAATATAACTGGATAGATCCCATCCACCCCCTGGTGCCTTTTGTTGTGTTTATCTTCAACAAATTCTCCACTTTACTCTCAGTTATTACAAGATTGTCGAGCTTACTGCCAGAGTTGAATACACTTCTGGCATTCTCCTCGCTGAATAACTCCTCATGCGTGAATGTCGATGCAAAATATTCATTTAGTTTTTTAGCTACCTGAGCAGGATCATCAACAGTTGACCCATCGATATCAAGTGGACCAATCTGATTCATCCCCTTCCTTCTAGATTTTACATAAGTAAAGAATTCTTTGCTGTTTTTCTTTGCATCCCTTGCCAAAGATTTCTCGTAATCTGCCTTCTCCTGCCTAACCTCCTTTGTATCTTTCATAGGCTTGTATCTATCATAGGCTTCTGTGTCACGTGTTAATTTGTATGTATCCCATGCATTTTTCTTCTCTTCCATGTGTCTCATTAGTTCATCTGACATCCATTTAGGCATAAACCTTGAACAATATTTCTTAGTTGGTATGTAAAGCCTAGTAGCTTCCAAGATAAGTTCTTTGAATGCTTCCCATTTTGAATTTGCTGTTGGTAACATGATCAGTTGGTCCCACTGTATAGAATTTAAATACTGTCTCAGTCCATCGTAGTTGCCTTTACGAAAGCAATAACCTTCCCTTTACCCCTAATGGTAGTTACCTCTTTGAGTAAATCCTACTTCAGCACACTGTGATCACTACCACCTAGTGGTTCATTTATCTGCAGATTCTTAATGCATGAAGAATCACTACTGATAATCAAATCAAGAGTATTACTCTCTCTAGTTGCCTCCTGAACATGCTGATGTAGAAAACAATCATCCAATCAATCCACGAAAGCCTTGCTAGTGTGTGAGTGACCAGCCACCAAATTCCAGTCAATATCTGGGAAATTAAAATTCCCCATTATAAGACTCTCTGATGTACTGGCCCACTCTATTTCCCTGTACTGTTTCTTATTATACTCATCAGAGTCTGGTGTTATTAATTTTTGTTTTGTCATCGTTTAAGTAGGCCCAGACTATGTCTAATGCGTAGGGTACATTTACGTTAGTGTATAGTGAAGTCACATCGAGTGAATATAACTTCATATCCTCCTTGATATGGAGATCTTTGAGGTTCATGAATAAAGCATCGTAGTTTTTTATATTATATGTTAGGTGTTCTCGGAGTGGTTTTAGAATAGGGTAGATGAACATGGCTAGGGAGGCAAAAGCTGAATTCTTATATGACACGGTGGGTCGTATTGGGTATCCTGTTTTGAGCAATTTTACTTGGCCGAATAAGGTTGGGATATTGTATGTGCGGGCTTTAATTTGTTTGAGCTGGGCCATAGTGATGTGGTCATTTTTCCTATAGGTGGTGAGCAATTTGTTATATTTGTTAACTAAGCTGTTGAACTCTGATGGTGCTCCTTCTTCGTATGTCGTTGTGTCTGAAATGATGGTGTATAATTTATTTATATAGTCTCCTTTATTTAGAATAACTACTGTATCGCCTTTGTCGGCCTTTTGAATAATGATATCTCGGTTTTGTCTAAGTGTGTGTAAAGCTTTTGCTTCTTCTCTATGTCGTTTTGATATTGAGGGGATAGCTTGGTTTATGATTCGATTGGTTTTTTGGATTAATATGTTTTTTTGTGGCAAATCTCTAAGAGCGAACTCAAGATCAATATTCATTTGTTTCTTGGGGGGGAATCTCGGCAGTAAATTATAATTTAAACCTTTGTTTAATAGGGCTATTTGCTGAGAAGTTAGCGTAACGGATGGTAAGTTCTTTACATTATCTGATGGATTATAGTCGTTATGGGATCCAGTGTTTAAATTGGCCCGGAAGTCATTAATATGTGGTAGATTCCTATTGAGGAGGGAGTGGGAATTTTTTTCTGCGTTTTTGGTGTTTCGGTATGCCCTCTGATTCTCAAAACGATTGTGTGACGAATGGTGACCTCTGTTGTGTGGAAAACCCCTAAGGTCTTGTAATTTTAGGTTATGTCTGTGCTCTAATGTGGTGAATTGGGTGTCGATTTTTAATTGAATGGTTTGCTTTAGAGTATTCCATTCCATACTGGTTAGGTGTTTTCTAAAAATATTGCGATGTCGTTGAATCTGTTTAAAATATATCTTTTTTAGATTAAATCGAGATTTTAAAGCTAGTTTTACTATGTTGCTTGACGTGGTATGAACTAATTTTTGTATACCTTGGATTTTCAAACCTATCCGAAATTTAGCAAATTTCGGTATTAAATTTTCAGAAAGGCATTGTTTTAGAAACTGGATATGATATTTTTGGGCTGCATATTTTAATGTAATTCTAGTATAATCTTGTTTTAACCCTGTTAACCATTCAGCCATAGTGTTGTATATTAATGTATAACTTGAGTGGTCAATTAGGTCAGTATACACGTATGCGTGAAGTATAGTTTTAAATGGCGCAATTAGATTTTGAATTTTGAGCGGAGAGGGAGAAGCGAAGTGTAAAGTCGACAATCTATGGTATTTAATAGATTTGATACTAGAGAGCTATTACGTGCTCGATAATTCCTATATTCTATTATATTATGAATCAACAGGGCTTACCTTTATTTTTTGATATAGGAAGCTTCTTTTCCAACTCTCCTTGTCCAACTCGCTAATAATTCATGGGGAAGGTGATATCAATTTTGCAAAACATTGTCATAAAGTTAGATTTTGGGGGTCTAAACAGGCTAATAATTAAGGATCGATTTTTCTTTTTGGTCCTGTGGCTGGAATTTTGAGTTAAATTTAGGGGTCTAATAATTGGGTATGGGGTGGGGGTAGGGGTTGGGGGTTATTCTCTACATTCCTTAAGTTGGACTAGAACTTTTCTGGGCATCATGTTCACAGGAAGAGAGTTACTCACAATTAATCCGAAACTCTTTTTCTTTCCTTATGTTGTAGTATTTGTTCTTCACGCATGCGTATAAGTGACTAATCGTCGGACAATAGGAATGGCCTACGGATATTGATTGAAGTTTCATGTAGTTTCATCTCTAAAGTTTCTGCAATGAGTAGTTTGTAGTAGTTGTGTTGAATATTTATAATTTTTGTTTCAGTAAAGCCGAATGTATGTCGTTCATTTATTGCATGGAACGAAAGTTCCGATGCATTTGAACGACCCGCCCGCACTGAAGCTTCGTGTTGTTTTGCTCGAAGCTGTGCCACTCCCAGCGTCACAATTTTTGCATGGTATACTGTATAGGAGGTCATGCTGTGATTGGAATGTGGTGTTTGAAGGCCGATTTCTGAAGAATGTGTATAGTTTGTTCATGGGTTTTGCTATGATTTTCATGTCGGTTCCCTTGCATATTTGGTTAAGTTTATTATACCAGTGCTCGGTATATGGGATGGTGATGAAATATATTTTTTTGGTCTTGTCTGATATTTTTGCTATGTTTGTTGCGAGGTTGTTATTTATTTTATCACGGGCTATTGTTTTGACTTTGTTTATACAGGTTAGAGGGTAACCCCTATTTGAGAATCTTCTGGTTAGTTCATTTATTTCAGTGGTTAGAGAAATCTGGGTGGAAGAATATTTATAGGCATTTTGAAATTGGTTCAGCATGACCGATTTTTTGTATGGTTGGGGGTGGTAACTGTGGAAGTGCAGAAGCATCCCTTTATTAGTGGGTTTTCTATATATGCTGAAATTTAGTTTTTGGTCTAATCTGTGTATGGTAAAATTAAGGAAATTTATGGAGTGGGATTCTGCTTCAGTTTCTAATTCAAATTTTAGTCTCTGATTGATGTTATTAAAAACCTGTAGAATATTGTTTATGGTCAAATGGTCTGTGATGATTAGGATGTCGTCCAGGTATCTTCCGTAATATGTGATCTGTGGTATAAATGGATCAAGATGGATCTTTTCTAATTTGTCTAAGTATAGTTCGGCAATGAGTCCGCTAATGTTTAAGCCCATTGGGAGGCCAAAAATCTGTCTGTATATTTTTTCTAAAAGGAGGATATGAAGTTATATTCACCCGATGTGACTTCACTATACACTAACGTAAATGTACCCTACGCATTAGACATAGTCTGGGCCTACTTAAACGATGATAAAACAAAAATTAATAACACCAGACTCCCCAAAGACAGAATATTCGAACTAACAAAACTATTAGTAAATGCAAATTACATCCTATTCCAAGAAAAAATATACAGACAGAGTCTTTGTCTCCCCCCCCCCAAGCTAGCAGTTTTCCGACCCACCTAACACTGCTTCGATAGCATCAGCAAATATTCTTGCACCCTTTCTATTTAAGTGTATCCTATCCGTGTAGAAGCAGGAGAGACTGCTTCTACAGGGATGTCACAATTCACAAAGGGAGATCAAAAGGTGACACAAGTAATTACAGACCTCTTAGTTTGACTTCTGTTCCAGGGAAAATAATGGAGTCACTGGTTAAAGAAGCATTGCAGGATCATCTAGATAAGAGAGCAATAATAATTCAGATACAGCATGGGTTTGTTAAGGGGAAGTCTTGTCTGACCAATTTGATTCAATACTATGATGTGCTCACAAAGGAATGGGATGCAAAAAATAATTTTGATATCATATACTTGGATTTCAGGAAAGCTTTTGATGCTGTTGCACGTGGAAGACTACTGTACAAATTAGAGAAGTAGGCATTAAGGGCAAAAATGGTTAACAGGATGGTTGAGTGGGAGAAGACAGAGTGGTAATCAGTGGATTACCACTCTGTTATTAGTGGTGTCCCTCAGGGACACCACTAATAACAGAGTGGTATGTTTTGTATATTCATCAATGATATTGATGAAGGCATATCAAGCTGAATGTCAAAGTTTGCAGATGATAAAAAGATTGGGAGGGTTGTTAATAACAGTAATGACAGTATGCTGCTACAACAGGATCTGGAAAAGTTGAGCAGATGAGCTGAGGTGGCAACTGAAGTTTAACATTGACAAATGTAAAGTACTGGGTAGCAGTAACCACAGAGAAATGGGTGGCAGTAACCCCAGAGAAATGTACCAACTGGGTGGTGTTACACTCAGAGTAGTGGAGAATGAAAGAAACCTGGGGTAATTGTGCAGTCAGATATGAAGTTGCGAGCAGAGATAAGAAGGTGATTATCCCCTTGTATAAGGAAATGGTCAGGTCAAACCTTGAGTACTGCGTACAGGTCTGAAAGCCTCATTTTAGGAAGGATGTGAAGTTGCTAGAATGAGTACAGAGAAGGACAATAAGACTGGTGAGTCGAACACAGGGTGGGTGCTGTTAGGAAGAAAGGCTTTAGTTCTGCAAATTGCAGCATCTGGTGACTAAGCACCTGTGAGGCTTCTGATTGAGGTATACAATGACTTGAATGGATTGAGCAAGCTCAGTGGTGATGGGATTCTTTGTCTAGCTCAAATTACAAACCTGAGGGGGCTTAATCTGAAATTGAGGAATGACAGTTTTTGAATAGATGTGTGGAAATTTTCCTTTAGCCATGGGTAATTGTTTGCTGGAACAAACTTCTGTCTTTTGTTGTGGAAGTTGATAGCACAAGTAAATTCAAGCAGAACTAAACAAACATTTGGAATGAATGGATGGGTGAAATTGGAAGGGTTTTTTTTTTTTTGGCTGATGCTGTATATGCTTGTTTCTTGCATCATATGCTTCCACTAATGCTAATATTTGAAGTTAATGACAAATTAGAACATTAATGACAAATTTTACACCTGTCATTAATGTTGCAACTTAAAATTATCAGTCTTATTTTCATAAGGTAGTCATACCCCAAGGCAGAATGCGCTGCTCCTACAGGAACTAGTTGTCTTTGACTCTATTCTCAGGGAAATGGGGAATATATTGTGCAAAAAGGATAGGTGGAACAGGACCAGGGTATGTTTGCCACTGGCAAAGGTTGATGACGTAGAGCAGATATCATCTTTTAAGGGCACAAAAGGTGATGTTTTTGTACACGTTGGAACTTATGACATTAAGAGATCTGCAGATTTACTCAAGAATTACAGGTCAACGTTGAAAAAAGGACATAATTTAGTATATTTTAATGTATTTTATTGTTCTTAACCCAGTATATTTTAATGTATATTTTATATGTATATTTCATATATTTTAGTTGTAAAGTTAAATATAAGTTATTGTAAATACAGACAAATATAACTTATTATAAATACATAGTTATCAAGATTCCAGTTTTTGTTTTCTTTGTGTTTTATTTCTACATAAGGTTGGTGAGAAATATTTAAAACTACAATATGAGCATACCCAACCTCAGAGGCCTGTTTGAAGAAAAAGGACATAAGTTGGGGTTGAATTTGAAAGTGTCTGCAATTCTGCTCAGACACCATAGGAGGGAGTACATGATGAGAGCCTTGTCAATCAGTTCAACCCTGGAGAGATTGCAAGGCTCAAGGGGTAGAATTTTTCTCAGCCTCGTCTTTACTTGTTAACAGGAGAGACTGCTTATACTGGAATGGGATACACTTAAATAGAAGGAGTGCAAGAATATATACTGATGCTGTCGAGGCAGTGTTAGGTGGTTCGTAAAACTGCTGGCTTGGGAGGATTCACAGACTAATAGATTAACGGTAACAACAGGCAGAAGTGAAAGTGATTCTTGCACTGCTTCTATTGGAATGAGCAGCAGCCTGGAAAACAAGGTGCATAAGATTTCAGACTGCTGGAAGTCATTGCAGAATAAATAAATACATTGTGTTAGGGTAGCTAAAAATAGGAACATGTAAATGTATACTTGCGTGTACACCAATGCTAGGAATTTGGTAAATAAATTTGATGAATTTGAGGTGTTCATCAAAACATCAAAGGCAGATATTGTTGGGATATCAGAGATAGGTGTCGCCAGTCCTTTTTTTTTTGTTTTTTGCAACAGTACGCAATGGTACGGCCTACCAGCACCTTTATTAACAGTGACGTATGACATTTGGATGCAGTACATATCGAAATTTGTAATATTCTGTAAATTATTTTTGCATATTTAGTTAAGAGTTATTTTAACTCTTAACTAAATAAAGTTATTTAACTAAATTTGCATTTTTCACTATCTATTGTTAAGATATTTTCTATATCGAACTTTTTAACAATTTTTAGAATTCTAAATTACTCAGTCAGAATTCTAAATTACTCAGTCATTGGAAGTTACATTTAAAATAGTTTCCATTGAGTGAAGAAAATTTTCATATAGCAAATGGATTATGACAGACCAGTAGCGCTGCATTCCTATGTGCCGCTAGTAAGCAGAATAAAATTTGTTCGCCCAAATGCTGAATACCGATACGTGTTAACCAATCAGAAAACAATATTGAAAAATTTCAGCGGCCTCTTGAACTATTGCCCGTAAGCGATGCTTACCTTGCCTACCAACTTGCGACAGTCTTAACTCTATGCACAGGTCGCATTTATGGCCTTCAGGCAATTAGTGATGTCGCATGAATTAAGAGAGCTAAAGGGCTTACCATTTTATAACTTTGTGGTAATTGTAAAACCTATCTGAACACTTGTCCCACATACGGAGAAGTCATGCTGGTAAACGGTGAGCAGATCAAGGGGTATTCCTGATGCTGACAACGGGCTCTGGTCAGCCTTCAACTGCAGTGGTGTTCCCGTACAAGGGCCATATTCAAAAAAATTCAACGTTGGATTTCTTTCACTGGCCGCGCTGTGAATGATTTGAAAAAAATTATGTTACATTTTCAATATCTTGTTACATGTAAAAATAAAATTAAAAATATTCAAAAATTTTATTAAGTACAATAGACAGTTACGTTTACTGAACAAAACATTTAATGAGAAAGTTTTTTTGATAATTAACAAAATTTTAAATGCTGTTTTATTTCACCTTTCGCGTGGGCTGTAGTTTAGACACCACTGAATCAACTGTACGCGTCCTGTTCGATAATTTGCAGAGTGTGGCGTTCTTTTACCCCAAAAAATAATCATCTGTTGTTTCGCAGAAGTGCGTTATCCACATTTTTCCGTAAATTTTCCCTATCTATGTTTACACAGTGACAGTACATGAATATTCAAATGACACCGACATTTTGGACAGTTTCAGAAAAAAAAAATAAAAAAGAAAAAAAATTCAAATTTTTTTTCTTTTTTTATGACAATATTGATGATGAAAGAAGGAAAACGAGGACAACGAAGGTATTAAACCTTCTAAACATGAATTGTTGGCATTTGGTGAAAGTGAAGTTAGAAAATTGTCAATTAGGTTACACTTAAATGAATGTGATACAATTTCGGGAATACCTAATTGATAAGATGATTTCGGAAGAATTGAAGCATTTGATGAACACTGAGTGCGATACCAATTTCATTGAATTTGAATTTTCGCAAATGAACCAATTTGAATTTTTGCAAATGAACCAATTTGAATTTTCGCAAATGAATCTGATCATCAGCCTAACCAGAGCTTCGTTGATGGCAAAAACCATTTCTTTACTACTGTTTCTTAAAATTGTTGCCCCACATGCATCGATCCAGCAAATTTGTGGTTGCTTCAGAAATGTCATTTAGCAACAGACACACGAAGAGGAAGAAAAGGAGTCGCTATACGGTGTCAGATGAGAACTTAATAAAAATTTGGAATATTCTACAAAAACTTTATTATGAAATTATTTTTACTTATTTTACTCACATTTTACTTTTTTTTTTCCAAATTTTACTTTTTTTTTTTATATACTTGAATAATAAATTTATATACTTAATAAACTGTGTTAATATACTTAATTTTTGTTCTTATTCCAAAAACATTACTACTAAAGTAAAAATATCAGGAAAAAAAAATTTATTGTACTTTTCTTATCCTTTTAATTTTCAATTTTTCCAGATAGCAAAGAATGAGTACCGGCACCTATTTTTTTATGAAAAAAGCAATGGGCGTCTTACAGATATAAGGAATGCAGAAATGGAATTTGGAGAGTCTAATGTGTACTGGAAGGATAGACAGGACAGCAAGTCAGGAGGGGTTATGCTATTAGTTAAGAACCACATAAAATCGATGGAAGTACAGCTAGTTGACATGGGTGGACACAGTAGTGTCAGGTCAGTTTGGGAAAGGCCTAACGACTCTGATGGCCTAACGACTTACGATGGTTATAGGCCTAACGACTCTGATGAGTATAATAAACAATTATACAGAGAAATAGTGGGCCAGTAAATCAGAGTGCCTTTTAATTACCCAGATATTGACTGGAATTTGTGGGTTGGTCACTCACACACGAGCAAGGCATTTGTGGATTTATTCAATGATTGTTTTCTACAGTAGCATGTTCGTGAGGCAACTAGAGAGAGTAATACTCTTGATCTGATTATCAGTAGTGATTCTTCATGCATTAAGAATCTGCAGATAAAGCTAGGTGGCAGTGATCACAGTGTGCTGAAGTTGGATTTACTCAGAGGTAACTACCATCACGGGTAAAGGGAAGGGTTTTTACTTTCATAAAGGTGACTACGGTGGTCTGAGACAGTATTTCAATTCTATACTGTGGGACCAACTGATAATGTTACAAACAGCAAATTCGAAATGGTATGTCTGCCAAAGGTTGACAACGTTGTAGAGCGGATATCATCTTTTAAGGGCACAAAAGGTGATATAGTTATACATGTTGGCACCAGTGATATCAAGAGTAAGAGACCGGCAGAATTACTTAACAAGTACAGGTCACTGTTGAAAAAAAGCCGTGAATTAGGGTTGAATTTGAAAGTGTCTGCAATTCTGCCCAGACACGATAGGAGGGAGTATATGATGAGAGCCTTGTCGATCAATTCAGCTCTGGAAAGATTGTGCAAGGCTCAAGGAGTAGAATTTTTTTCAGCCTGGACTGTACTTGTTAACAGGAGAGACTGCTTCTACAGGGATGGGATACACTTAAATAGAAAGGGTGCAAGAATATTTGCTGATGCTGTTGAGGCAGTGTTAGGTGGGTCGGAAAACTGCTAGCTTGGGGGGATACAAAGACTAATAGATTAACAGTAGCCACTGGCAGAGGCGAAAGTGATTCTTGCACTGCTTCTATTGGAATGAGCAGAAGCCTGAAAAACAAGATGCAGGATATTTCGGAGACTACACAACCCACGTAAACACGTGGGTTGTGTTAGGGTAGCTAAGAATAGAAACAGGTGCATGTATACTTGCGTGTACACCAATCCTACGAGTTTAGTAAATAAATTTGATGAATTTGAGGTATTGCTCAAAACATCAAAGGCAGATATTGTTGGGATATCAGAGATGTGGTGTCACACAGATATAAGGAATGCAGAACTGGAATTTGGGGAGTACAATACAGAAAGGATAGACAGGATAGGAAGGGAGGAGGGGTTATGCTATTAGTTAAGAAACACATAAAGTCCAAGGAAGTGAAGTCAGTCGACATCGCTGGACAGTGCAGTGTAGAGTCAGTTTGGTGTGACATAAGCATTGGACCGTCCATAATTCCTCCATGGACGGTCCCAAGCCCGGCTGCGAAAGGAGGAGGGTGGTCATCCTGCCGAAATGACCAGAACCGGGAAACCGGGGAAACTAGGCAAGAAACCGCATGAAATTCGGAACAAGCTCTTACAACAATGTTACCGCATCCGGGGTAGCCGATGCGCCAGCACTGGGGACCCAGGGTACTGGTGTGAAGTGGACCACTGGCCACAGAACAAGCTCTTATAACAATGTTTCCGCATCCGGGGTAGCCGATGCGCCAGCAATGGGGACCCAGGGTGCTGGTGTGAAGTGGATCACTGGCCACAGCAATAAGCTTACTACGCCGAAAAGGACAATTAACATTGGCGAATGGAATGTTCGAACAGGGCACCACATTGGACAAAAGGAAATCATTGCCCAAGAACTACTTAGGTTCAAGATATCAATCGCGGCATTATCCGAATTAAGGCTCACCGGGTCTGGAACGATGATCATCCAACCACCAGCACCTAACGAAGCGGTTATGCTATTCTACTCTGGTGGTGAGAAACGAGAAGCAGGAGTGGGCTTTATGGTCGATGCTCAGGCCACCAGTAGTGTGATCGCTTTCCAACCAATATCGGACCGCCTGGCAGTCCTTGCTGTCAAGGGCACCATCAAGACCCATATTATCTCCGCCTATGCGCCAACTGAGACTAGCCTGGACCCGACCAAGAATGACTTCTACAACCAGCTCCAACATACGCTGGATTCAATTCCGCAGACAGAAGTGATCATCCTCGCAGGGGACTTTAATGCCCACATTGGCGTGGACAGATCTGGTTGGAAAACAACAATGGGCAAGTTTGGCCATGGGAAGATCAATGACAACGGACTACATTTGTTGTCCTTTGCCGCATCTAACAACCTGATCATTGGAAACAGCCATTTCCAGCACCCTCAAAAACATCAACTTACATGGCGAAATCTATCTGGCAAGGACTCAGCAATCCTGGACTACATTTTGATCAATGCCAAATTTCGCTCATCACTCATGGACGTTCGTGCCATGAGGGGACCTGATTGCAGATCTGATCACTACCTCATCCGGGCTAAGGTGCAGCTCAAATTACGGCATGCAAAAAGATCATCTCGGTCAGCCAAGCTGGACTGGAGGCAGCTAATGAATGCTGCCAACAAACAGGCATATCAGATCGCCCTATTCAATCGCTTCGAGATGCTGGCCGTGCCCGAGGATATAAATAAAGAAGAAAAGCAGATCACTGATGCCATCCTGGAATGTGCCAAGCCCCTATGTCCACCTGCCCGACGTCGAATGCAACCATGGATATCAGACGAGTGCCTCGACCTCGTGGACAAACGGAAACAGGCAAAGTTGGTCGACTTTGAACGGTACCGGCAGCTAAACCGAGAAGTCTGACAAAGAATGATAGCAGAAAGAGAAGCATACTGGAACCAAGTGGCAGACGATCTTGAAGTGGCGGCATCCAAGAACGAGTACCGCACTCTCTACCGCACCCTCAGATGTCTGATTGGAAAGACCAAATTGACTAGTGACAACATCAAGACTGCTGATGGGACCTTCGTGTGATCACCATCCGAATGCCTGCAATGGTGGAGTGAATTCTTCAAAGCTTTGTATAATCACGACCCACCTCAGGGACCGCCAGCAACAGCACTCTCGATCGACCCCCCTGAGGTCTACATGGTCGATGTTGAGCCTACAGTAGAAGAAGTGAAAGCAGCCATACAATCCCTGAAGAATGGCAGGGCACTAGGAGTGGACCAAGTCACCACAGAAGCGATCAAAGCCGGGGGAGATGTACTGCTTCGCCGACTGCACTCGCTCCTCAAAACCATCTGGTGCACTGAACAAATTCCGCTAACATGGAGGAAAGCCATCATCGTACCGATCCACAAGAAAGGTGATAACCGGGACTGCAAGAACTACCGTGGCATCAGCCTCCTTTCCATCATCGGAAAGGTCTTTATGAAGATCATCGCGAGCAAACCAGTCGAGAAGAACAGGCAGGATTTAGACCCGGGCGAGGATGCTGTGATCAAATCTTTGCCATTCGTCAGATGATGGAGGAGAGGATCCGGTGTGGACAGCAAACCGTCATTGTTTTCATTGACTTTAAGTCTGCTTTCGACTGTGTCCACCGGCCTGCCTTATGGAAACTACTAGAGAGAGAACATGTACCTCGAAAAGTCATCACACTCCTCCAAACTGCATACAATGGTTTAACCAGCCAGGTGCGCATCCAGAACGATTTATCTGAGGAATTGACCATCCAAACTGGAGTCTGCCAAGGGGATGTAGCCTCCCCGTTGCTTTTCAACATCGTGGTCGACGCCATTATGAGGCAAACATTCAGAAACAGACAGGGCATACAATATGACAAGGATCACTATGTGACTGACCTGATGTTTGCTGATGATAGTGCTATCCTTGCCGGTAACGACACTGAAGCCACGGACATCCTCTACGACATTGCCCGCATTGCCCGGCCATACGGTTTGAAGATCAATGCTGGTAAGACAAAGGCCCTGACAACAGATGGGTCACAAGGCACCATCTATCTCGAAGGCGTCCAGATCGAGCAAGTGCAGGACTTTAAATACCTTGGGTCGCTGGTCCAGGAGAAGAAAGTTGCATCCACCATGGAAATCCACAGCAGAATTGGACAGGCAGCCACTGCGTTCGCCTCGCTCAAATGGTGTCTGTGGAAGAGGACCAACATTTCCACAAAGACTAAAATCCGACTCTTCCGGACTTTGATCCTGCCCATTCTTCTTTACGGATCGGAAACATGGATTTGTCTCAAGTTAGATTTGAACAAACTTGAGGTATTCCAAATGCGATGCCTGCGGCAGATTTTGGGCATCTCTCTTCGCGACCGCATCACTAATGATACCATCCGCGCCAGATGCCAACAGCAACCAACCATTGCTGACCAAATCCAGAAGCGAAGGCTTAGATGGTTTGGCCACGTATGTAGAATGGGCATGAACAGAATACCATCCACACTCCTTTGGAGACAACGACCCACCCAATGGAGCATCCAACGGACTGCGCCTAGGAAAACGTGGGCCAAGCAAGTGGAAAATGACTTGAAGAGCCGATGTCTCGACCTTAACCAGGCCAGGACTGACGCCATGGATCGTAAGGTATGGAAGAACATCACAGAGCAAGTCCGAAACCCTGCGGCACCTACAACAGCATACTGGTTGCGTGGCCAACTGCCTCCCCCAGGTGCCAGCTAAGGACCAAAGAAGAAAGAAGAAGCAGCAGCAGCATTGGGAGATCAAAATTGAGAGTAGGAGTGTGCTATAGGTCTAATGACTCTGATGAGTATAATAAGAAACTGTATAGGGAAATAGAGTGGGCCAGTACATCAGAGAGTCTTATAATGGGGGATTTTAATTTCCCAGATATTGACTGGAATTTGGGGGCTGATCACTCACACATTAGCAAGGCTTTTGTGGATTTATTGGATGATTGTTTTCTACATCAGCATGTTCGGGAGGCAACTAGAGGGAGTAATACTCTTGATTTGATTATCAGTAGTGATTCTTCATGCATTAAGAATCTGCAGATAAAGGAACCACTAGGTGGCAGTGATCACAGTGTGCTGAAGTAGGATTTACTCAAAGAGGTAACTACCATCAGGGGTAAAGGGAAGGGTTATTGCTTTCGTAAAGGCGACTACGATGGACTGAGGCAGTATTTAAATTCTATTCAGTGGGACCAACTGATGATGTTACCAACAGCAAATTCAAAATGGGAAGCTTTCAAAGAACTTATCTTGGAAGCTACTAGGCTTTACATACCAACTAAGAAATATTGTTCAAGGTTTAGGCCTAAATGGATGTCAGATGAACTAATGAGACACATGGAAGAGAAGAAAAATGCATGGGATACATACAAATTAACACGTGACACAGAAGCCTATGATACATACAAGTTGATCTGTAACCAAGTTACAAAGGAGGTTAGGCAGGCGAAGGCAGATTACGAGAAATCTTTGGCAAGGGATGCAAAGAAAAACAGCAAAGAGTTCTTTACTTATATAAACTCAAGAAGGAAGGGGATGAATCAGATTGGTCCACTTGATATCGGTTCAACTCTTGATGATCCTGCTCAGGTAGCTAACAAACTAAATGAATATTTTGCATCGACATTCACACATGAGGAGTTATTCAGCGAGGGGAATGCCAGAGGTGTCTTCAACTCTGGAAGTAAGCTAGAGAATCTTGTAATAACTGAGAGTAAAGTGGAGGAGAAATCATTAAAGATAAACACAAGAAAGGCACCCTGGGGTGAATGGGATCTATCCAGTTATATTAAAGGAGGCAGCAAAGGAAGTAAGTAAGCAAACCCTTAGCAATAATTATGAGAGCTTCCTTGGACTCAGGGGAGGTACCCATAGACTGGAGATGTGCAAATGTGACCCCAATTCACAAAGGGGGATCAAAGGCTGATACAAGTAATTATAGACCTGTGAGTTTAACTTCTGTTCCAGGAAAATTATTGGAGGCACTGGTTAAAGAAGCACTGCAGAATCATCTAGACAAGTTATAGCTTGGACACAGCATGGTTTTAAGGGGAAGTCTTGCCTGACCAATTTGATTGGATACTATGATGCAGTCATAAAAGAACTGGATGCAGATAATAACTTTGATATTATATACTTGGATCTTAGAAAGGCTTTTGATACTGTTGCACATGGAAGACTGCTGCACAAATTGGAGCAGTGTGGCATTGGAGACAAATTGCTGCTATGGATAAAGGGGTCGTTGAGGGGGAGAAGACAGAGAGTGGTAATCAATGGACACTGCTCATCATGGACTGATGTTATTAGTGGAGTCCCTCAGGGTTCGGTGTTGGGTCCGTTATTGTTTTCTGTATTTATAAATGATATTTATGATTGTATATAAAGCTTAATGCCCAAATTTTCGGACGATAGAAAGGTTGGCAGGGTTGTTAATGACACTACTGATGTTGTGCTGCTGCAACAGGATCTGGAAAGATTGAGCAGATGGGCTGAGAGGTGGCAAATGAAGTTTATCATAGACAAATATAAAGTACTACATATCGGAAACAGCAACCCCAGAGCAACGTATCAACTCTGTGGTACTATACTGATATGAGGTATGAGGTATATTTAGGGTCTAGCGGCTCCTGGGATTTCTCCCATCTCCGCGAATGTTCTATGTATCGGTGACAGTACCCTGGCAAAGCCAGAGATTTAGAAGTGTGTGGGTCATGAGTAGTGTTATATGTTGTGCCCATTGTTTATCCGGCTTATTGGCCGCCAGGCCCCTAATGGGACCAGACGTTGTCCATACCTCGCCACGTGGAGGCTAGCCGGGTGTTACCATTGAGTCAATTGTACTCTGGCAGGTCCTGCCACTTACTTTCCTGGGATTTTAGTGGCTAGGACCTAAAATAAAATTGGAACGACCGCGGTCGATTTTAAATCACTTACATTAAAGCACTAATATGGGGTTTGACGCTGAAAGCCTGTTTCTGAAGTGCCTAAAAGGTTGGGCGAAATTTTTTGGTGTATTTAAATTTGGACGTGTAGGGCTATACGCTGTGCAAGAAAAAGTGCTGGGAGGGGAGAATGAAGGCTGGTGGGTGAAATAGGAAGAAGAGGGTCGATAGGGTAGGTGACCCCCAATTTTTCAGTGAGGCATGCCCATGCCCCACCAGAGGGAAGAAATGGTGTGGCAGGGAAGAGAGGCGACAGCAAGCCGTCACCTCCCTCCCCTGCCGGGTGTGGGAGTAAAAGAATTGCACTGCACAAGAGAGTGCAGAGCATAGCGCCAATATGGCTCCGTTGAGGCAGCAACTTGGAGTTTCTCTATCTTCGTTGGTCTTCTCTATCATTGGTAGCCATATTTTTCCTCAGCTATGAACACTGGTCAGGGCCATTGTTGGTCTGTTAGCTATGGCTGTGGTTCTCTTCATCACGGGAAGATCCGCAGCTCCATGGGGTTATTCTTGCGATCGCTGGTTTTAAATGATTAGTAGTAAGCAGGTTCCTGGCCGAGGTTCTCCTTGAGTCCTCTCCATGCATGTTCTGTGTTTTTTTTTTTTTTTTGTTTTTTACCTTCTGTAGATGGCTATCAATGTTTTACGCCTACCAAATAGTTTTTGGGCATATTCCTTTAGCTCCCTGTATTCCTCAAGTGAGTCCAATAGATGTGATTCCAAGTTCTTGGGGAGGTAGTGTATTGCAGTGATCAGTCTGCACCTGAGGTTCTCATAATGGGTGCAATCATACATAATGTGCTCCCAGCACTCAAGCTCCCCACAGGCACATCTCGGATCCACCTCAATCCCCAGCGCTGCCAGCTTGGCTGTAAAGGCCCCGTGACCAGTCAATAAATAGGTGGTGTATAAGCCAGGTTGAAACCAAGTTGGGGGACTGGGGTACATCCTGTCGATGTTCGGAATGAATTTCCTGGTGATATTTCCCTTATTTGAGTTGGCCCAGCGCTCCTGCCAAACTTGCATCAGGTGTTTTTGCAGCCTTGTCTTTTCATTTTTTTGTGGTGCATTAACGTCCACAGTATAGCCATGGTATGTACAAGGTATTCCTTTCTCTATGTGGTAGTTCATTCCCCTACGCATGATCTCTAAGTCAAGGGGAAGAGCTCCGGCCAAGACCTGCAGCGCGTGGGTACTGGTTGTCCTACAAGCACGTGTCACTGTCAGTAGGATTGTTCTCTGCGTTGCATCAAGGATGCGTCGGTTTACTACAGTTCCTGTTTTGGAAAACCATATTGCTGAGGCGTAAGTGATGATCGGTAGGAAGGTTGTTTTATAAAACAATGACAGGGTGCGTTGGTTTAACCCCCAGTCCCGCTTGACGATCCCAGCCACCAATCCAGAGTATCTTTTGATTTTGGCTCTGATATAAGTTAGATGGTGTTTAAAAGTAAGATTACCATCCAGTATAACTCCTAAATATTTTAACTGGGTCACTAATTTTATTGTGGTAGGTCCCACCTTTATTTGTGGCGGTCTACGTATATCAAGCTTGCCTTTTAGCAGGACGGAGGATGTCTTTGTTGTTGATATCGTCAGGCAGTGGGTTCTGGTCCAGTTTTGCAATATCAGCATTGCCTGATTGGCCTTTTCCTCTAGCTGGGCCCGGCTATCTGCAGCAATGGTGAGGACCAAATCATCAGCAAAGGCCTGGGAGCGCACATCACCAAGGTGCAAAGCCAAGAACCCATCCAAAACCATATTCCACAGGAGCGGCCCCAGAACAGAACCCTGGGGACAGCCTCTGTGGACATCACGATTCACTCTACAATAAGGTGCTTCCACAATGATGCGTCTCTCGGAGAGATAAGACCTAATTATGGAATATAAGTTGATCGGCACATGTGCCAGCCTTAGTCTTGCCAGTACACTCGGCCACCAAATGGTGTCGAACGCCCCAGCGAAGTCAACAGAGATGGCTAGAAAATATTTATTATTGCAGTTTGCTGCTGATTCCGATAGGCTACGCAAGGCTTCCACAGTAGACGAACCCTTCTTGAATCCGTATTGCGATGTCTCTGTGAGTTTCGCTGCCTGGTAATGCTGATTTATCCTTGTACAGAGTAGTCTTTCAAGCAGTTTGCTTGCAACCGGCAGTAGGGCTATTGGCCGATAGGAGTTTGGCAGGTGGGGTGGTTTGTTCGAATTTTTGGCGATTAATTTTACCTTTGCTGTCTTCCATTTTTTGGGGAAGATGCCCTTAGCCAAGCAGTTGTTATATAGGTGTAAGAGGAGGTCTGGAACGATCTCCACGGTCTTCTTAATAATTTCTGGTTCTAAGTAGTCCAGGCCTGGACATTTATTATTTCTTATCGTGGTTGCCATTTGTTGTAGTTCATCCCGTGTGAAGGGTGGCTCCTGAGTGTCTGTTGAGTAAACTTCATTATCTTGACAGATGATAAGTTGCTCTGGCAGTGATGGCTCTATTGGTTTCGGGAAGATGGCATCCAATATATTGCTTATAGATTGTTGCCACGTGGTGGTATATTCACCTTGTAGTGTCTGGGTGGTTGAAATGACTTCCCCCCTGGGAAGTTTATTCGTCACTATCTTGTATACCACACCCCAGGGTTCGGTGTTCCCTGTTGTGCTTACAAAGGTCTCCCAGGCCTTGCGTTTGCTCTTGACGATCGCATTTGTGTAGCTGTTTCTGGCTTCTCTATATCTTTCCCTTAAAGCTTCAACCTCATGGGCCGGCCATGTACGCCTTGCCCGCTGGAATTGTTTTCTTCTTGTAATTGTTTCCCGTCTGAGCTGTTGAATTTCCAGGGTCCACCACGGGACAGCCCCGGATCGGGCTTCTTCTTTTTATTGCTGCGTTGCTGGCTTCTGTTATTATCTTGGTTACTTTAGTTTGGGTTTCATTGGGTTCCTCGAGCTGATTTGTCTCAGTTAGATGTTGGGCCGTTGCTGGTATTAGGATGTCCTTAAAACGTTCCCAATTTGCTTTGCGGATGGCATATCGGCTCTGTATTTGCTTGGATATTGGGGCTCTGTCAAGTGACCTTGCTATCTGATAGGTAATCACTCTGTGATCGGACGTTGTCCACGAATCCCGAACAAGCCAATCCTTAATATAGCCTGCGACGTTCCTAGTGGACAGCGTGACGTCGATCGTGGCCTCCCACAGTGTGTTACAGAACGTGGGCAGTTGGTGTGGCCGATTTAGTACCATGATCGGGGAGTTAGAAAGATATTCGTCTAGTATTTGCCCGTTCCGAGTTCCGCTTCTGTCCGGAGTCAGGCTGTGCCAGGTGGGGGATCGGCAATTGACATCTCCCCCTATGATTATTTTCTCGTCTGGGAGCAAGTCTACCAAAACTTGAAGGTATTGTGTAGCTGGGGTAATGTCCTCCCCTGGTCTACAGTACAGTGCCACTATGTAGAACTGGCCTAGTGGCGTCAATACGTGGGCACAAGCTGCCCATGACGAGCATAGTTGTTTAACTTTCGTGACTGTGTAGTCTGGGTTGCGTACCACTACCGCCGCCCAAGGGGTATCTTCCTCATTGTGTACTATCTTATATGTGATTGGGTATCCACACACCCGTTTAGAGTGGGTGTACGGCTCCTGGAGTATACTGATAGTGGTAGAGAATGAAAAGGACCTGTGTGGTAATTGTACAGGCAGATATGAAGTTCTCTGAGCAGTGCAGACGGGCTGCAAGAGTAGCCCATGGTGTCTTGTCAATGATATACAGGAATTTTTCCAGCAGGGATAAGGAGGTGATTATTCCGTTGTATAAGGCAACGGTGAGGCCATACCTAGAATACTCTATACAGGCCTGGGGGCCTCATTTCAAGAAGGATGTAGAGCTGCTGGAACGAGTACAGAAGGGCAACAAGATTAGTGAATGGAACAAAGGGGTGCTCTTAAGAAGAAAGGCTTAAGTTTTGCGAATTACAGTGTCTGGAGACTAGGCACCAGCGAGGTGATCTGATAGAGGTGTATAAAGCCTTGAATGGTTTTAGCATGCTCAATTCTGATGAGATTGTTCCTCTTGCTCAGTATAATCACCTGAGAGGGCATAAATTCAAATTGAGGAAAGACAGATGTAGGATAGATGTGGGGAAATTTGCCTTTAGCCAGCGGGTGGTTGGTTGGTGGAACAGTCTTTCATCCCTCGTTGTGGAGGTTGATAGCCTAAATAAATTTAAGGCTGAGCTGGACAGGTATTTCGAATGAACGGAGGGGTAAAGTGGAAGTTTTTTTTTTTTTTTGGCTGATGGTGCATTGTATCCTTGCATCATATGCCTTTACTGATGCTAATGAAAGTGTAGTGCATTTTATTGATTTGAATTGGTAACTAATACAATTTTCATTATATAAAAATGACCTTTTAGAGAGTGATATAGTGAAAATTTCAACTTATTTCCTAGATCGTGGAACGAATTACCAAAAAACGATGTCTTTTTGGGTTCACCTTATGATATTTTCACAATACAGTGGTGTCTCTGGAATGGATTAATATCATTGATCTGGGTACACTGTAAAGTATAGCTACGCCCTTGGTTTGAAATGTGGTATTTATGAATGTTTCACCTTCATTTTTTGCAATTAATGTTCATATTTTCGATTTTGTTGATACTTGATACTTGGGAAAAAAAAAACTCATAAAGCGAGAACTGCCTGTATTTGTTAATGATATTGATGAAGGTATATTATTATTATTAGCCATACAGTGCACGAGCCAAAAAAAAATTCGCAAGTTACCGTGAGAGAGAGAGAGAATCACCAAAAAGAGAAAAATGATATCCAGCTAAGGACCCTGGGTGTGCCAAGCCCATACTCACCAGATGTGAGCCCCTGTGGTTAATCAGGCTTAATATCTGGTTTGCAAACAATACAAAGGTCGGCAGGGTTGTTAATGACACTAATGACAGTATGCTACTGCAACAGGATCTAGGAAGTTGAGCAGATGGGCTGAGAGGTGGCAACTGAAGTTTAACATTGACAAATGTAAAGTACTGCATATGGGAAGCAGTAACCCCAGAGTAACATATCAACTGTGTGGTACTACACTGACAGTTGTAAAGAATGAAAAGGACCTGGGGGGGGGGTGTAATTGTGAATTGATGTATAAAGTTTTCTGAGCAGTGCAGATAGGAAGAGTAGCTCATGGTGTCTTGTCAGTTTTATACAGGAATTTTTCTAGCAGGGACTAAGAAGGTGATTATCGACTTGTATAAGGCAATGGTCAGCCCACACCTTGAGTACTGATACAGGTCTTGAGGCCTCATTTTAAGAAGGATGTAGAGCTGCTGGAACGATTATAGGGAAGGGCAACAAGATTAGTGAATGGAACAAAGGGTTCTTCTTACAATGAAAGGTTTGTTTTGCATATTACAGTGTCTGGAGATTACGCACCTCCGAGATGATCTGATTGAGGTGGATAAAGCTTTAAATGGTTTGAGCATGCTGAATGCTGTTGAGATTCTTCCTCTTGCTCAGAATAATCACCTGAGAGGGCATAAATTGAAATTTAGGATAGGCAGTTGTAGGATATATGTGTGGACGTTTGCCTTTAGCCAGTGGGTGGTTGATTGCTGGAACAAACTTCCATCTGTTGTAGAAGTTGCTAGCTTAAATAGATTCATGTACTAGACAAACCTTTTTATTTTTTGGCCGATGCTATATAAGCTTGCTTTCTTTCATATGCCTTTACTAATGGTAATGCTAAATTTATTTTACTATTTGCCAAACATTGTAAATAAAGATGCACGAACCATAATGGGATTAGCATATTGCCGAAGCCTTTATTACCAACTTTTAGTTGCTAGGACCACAGCATCCTAAAATATGGAAATTGAATTTAGCGATGCATACAGTTTTAAAATTATTTCAAAACTTTCACTTTAATGTAACCGCATAACTTTTACTGTTGAACATTACCACCTTAAATAGGAATATTGCAAGTGTTGTGGTAATGCTCTGCAAACAACAGATTGGTTTTGGTGGTATAGAGTCCTCACTTTTAGATATACAGAATGTCTGAAATATACAGGAATTAGTGAAATATACAAAAAATTCTGAAATATACAGTCATTTCTGAAATGTACTGGTAATATGTGAACTTGAGCAAATATCAGTATCATAAATTAGTCAAAAGTATTTCTTGAAACTTTACAAATATCATCAAGGTCAAAGAAAGGACATACATAATTAATCTTTTAAGCTGTTTAATTTAGGATTATAGAAATAATTATATTACTTTAGTTATTATTGTAACCATTTAATTTTCTCTTCAGTTTATATTGTTTATTAAAAAAATAAGCAAACTGAATATTGTTTATATTCAGTTTGCTTATTTTTTTAAATAGTGTATCTTTTAGAAAGAAACGAAATGGGAAGATTTTAAATAAAGTTTAGAGAAAAAGCTGCCCAAATAATTCTCTTTCTCTCTCTCTTTCTTATTTTGATAGAATTGTCCCAAGAACAGATTCAATGTCCAGGTTGTGAACAAACAGATGTATGTCACTGTCAGAAGATTATTGATAACTTTTTTAAACTTACTCAACAGTTGTAAGTAATGTAAATTTTTGTATAGATATTCTTAACTGTTACATTTTTAAATTTATTTACAAATTTTAGGATCTTTAGTTAATGATTTGCCAATTTAACAGATTATAAGTACAGTAGTAATCAGCCGAAAGAGCAAGCTGGCTTTAGGACAGGATTCTCAACTATGGATCACCTTCACGTAATATTAGCATTAGTAGAGGCATATGATGCAAGAAAGCAAGCTTATGCAGCATCAGCCAAAAAAAAAAAAAAAAAAAAAAAAAAACTTCCACTTCATCCCTCCGTTCTTTCGAAATACCTGTCCAGCTGAGCCTTAAATTTATTTAGGCTATCAACTTCCACAACAAGGTATGGAAGCCTGTTCCACCAACCAACTACTCGCTGGCTAAAGGTAAATTTCCGCACATGTATCCTACATCTGTCTTTCCTCAATTTGAATTTATGCCCTCTCAGGTGATTATTCTGAGCAAGAGGCAGAATCCCATCAGCATTGAGTATGCTCAAACCATTCAAGGCTTTATACACCTCTATCAGATCACCTCGCCGTTGCCTAGTTTCCAGACCTGCAATTTGCAAAACTTAAGCCTTTCTTTGTAAGAGAATGGAATGAATGGAACAACCCTTTGTTCCATTCATTAATCTTGTTGCCCTTCTTTGTACTCGTTCCAGCAGCTCTACATCCCTCTCGAAATGAGGCCTCCAGACCTGTATACAGTACACAAGGTGTGGCCTGACCATTGCCTTATACAAGGGAATAATCACCTCTTTATCCCTGCTAGAAAAATTCCTGTATATCATTGATAAGACACCTTGTGCTACTCTTGCAGCCCGTCTGCATTGCTCAGAGAACTTCATATCTGCCTGCCCAATTACCCCCAGGTCCTTTTCATTCTCTACCACTGTCAGGGTAGTACCACAGAATTCATGCATTGCTCTGGTGTTGCTGTTTCCCATATGTAGTATTTTACATTTGTCAATGTTAAACTTCATTTGCCACCTCTCAGCCCATCTGCTCAACCTTTCCAGATCCTGTTGCAGCAGCATAGCATCAGTGGTGTCTTTACAACCCTGCCAACCTTTGTATCGTCTGAAAACTTGGACATTAAGCTTGATATAGCATTGTCAGTATTATTTATAAATACAGAAAATAATAATGGACCCAACACTGAACCCTGAGGGACTCCACTAATAACATTAGTCCAAGATGAGCAGTGTCCATTGATTACCACTCTCTGTCTTATCCCACTCAACCACCCCTTTATCCATAGCAGCAATTTGCCTCCAATGCCACACTGCTCCAATTTGTGCAGCAGTCTTCCATGTGCAACAGTATCAAAAACCTTTCTAAGATCCAAGTATATAATATCAAAGTTATTCCCTGCATCCAGTTCTGTTGTGACTGCATCATAGTATCCAATCAAATTGGTCAGGCAAGACTTCCCCATAACAAAACCATGCTGTGTCCGAGCTAAAACTGAAGTCTTGTCTAGATGATCCTGCAGTGCTTCTTTAACCAGTGCCTCGATTAATTTTCCTGGAAAGAAGTTAAACTCACAGGTCTATAATTACTTGTGTCAACCTTTGATCCTACTTTGTGAATTGGGGTCACATTTGTACATCTCTAGTCTATGGGTACCTCCCCTGAGTCCAAGGAAGCTCTCATAATTATGGCTAAGGGTTTGCTTACTTCCTCTGCAGCCTCCTTTAATATAACTGGATAGATCCCATCCATCCCAGGTGCCTTTTTTGTGTTTATCTTCAACAATTTCTCCTCCACTTTACTCTCAGTTATTGCAAGATTATCTAGCTTACTGCCAGAGTTGAATACACCTCTGGCATTCCCCTCGCTGAATAACTCCTCATGTGTGAATGTCGATGCAAAATATTCATTTAGTTTGTTAGCTACCTGAGCAGGATCATCAACAATTGAACTATCAATATCAAGTGGACCAATCTGATTCATCCCCTTCCTTTTAGATTTTACATAAGTAAAGAACTCTTTGCTGTTGTTCTTTGCATCCCTTGCCAAAGATTTCTCGTAATATTCCTTCGCCTGTCTAATCTCCTTTTTACCTTTGTTTCAGATCAACTTATATCTATTATAGACTTCTTTGTCACGTGTTAATTTATATGTATCCCATGCATTTTTCTTCTCTGCCATATGTCTCATTAGTTCATCTGACATCCATTTAGGCCTAAACCTTGAACAATAATTCTTAGTTGGTATGTAAAGCCTAGTAGCTTCCAAGATAAGTTCTTTGAATGCTTCCCATTTTGAATTTGCTGTTGGTAGCATCATCAGTTGGTCGCACTGTGTAGAATTTAAATAGTGCCTCAGTCCATCAAAAACACCATTATGCCTGGCATTTGTGGATTCTAAAAAGGCATTTGACTCTATACAGCATTAGGCAATTTTTTCGGGCACTGGAAAGAGAAGGCATCGATACCCCATATATTATGATTTTGAAGAAAATATATGAGAGTGCTACCTCCTTTATTAGAGTAGACAATGACAGTAGGAAATTTAAAATTCATAAAGGAGTTCGACCAGGAGACACAATATCCCCGAAATTGTTTACTGCTGCCCTTGAGGAAGCTTTCAGAAGATTAGACTGGTCGCAGAAAGGAGTCAGTGTGAATGGAGAATACCTAAACTACTGTTACCATTTACGATTTGCAGATGACATTGTGGTCATAAGCCACGATCTGAAAGAATTATAGGAAAATCTTAATCAGTTATGCAGAGTTAGTAAGGATTTTGGACTAAAGATGAATATGGCTAAAACAAAAGTAATGATAAACAAGTATGCCACAGAAAGGGAAATAATGAGTGAAGAAGCAGCAATTGAAAAGGTGGAGTCATATACTTATCTGAGACAAGTCATTAGCTGTAATAATGATAAATGGCTGGAAGTCAAGAGAAGAGTAAATTTTGGATGGATAGCATTCAGGAAATATAGTCACATACTGAAGAGCAATATCCCAGTTTGTCTGAAAAGTAAAATAATGAACCAATGTATACTCCCCACCATGACTTATGGAAGTGAAACTTGGGCACTCACCAAAACGAATGGAAGAGATGCTGAGAATTACACAGCGAAGAATGGAACTAATTATATTGGGAATCAGACTGTTAGATAAGAAGAGAAACACATGGATTAGGCAGCAAACTGAAGTATAGGACATTGTTATCAAAACTAAAGAACTAAAATGGCCTTGGGCAGGACACATATAACAGAATAAGAGAATAACAGAATGGTACCCAAGAGGAGCTAGAAGAAATCCTGGAAGACGATGACAGAGATGGACAGATGAAATTCATGAATTTGTGGGTAGTAAATGGATGGCCATTGCACAAAACAGAAGGAACTGGAAAGTTGCTAGAGAGAGGCCTTCATCCTGGAATGGATTGAAAATGGCTGATGATGATGATGAAGAAGTACAGTAAAAATCCAGCGGGATCAGGATTGGTAATAACTCATTAAGTTGAAGCATAAAAGAAGTATACGAATTGTCAGGGACTAGAGCTACTGACAATCAGAAACCAAGCAACCATTATGAATATTAGTTTAGTGATAAGATCAATTGGAAGATGAGAAAAGTGAAGACAAAAAGAGAGGTAATAAAGGATGAGTACAATTCGTTTGAGGTAGGAAGAAGAAAAAGAAAAAAAAAATAATTTAGAGAGGAAAAAAAAGTTGAAGAGAAATAGAAAAATAATAGGGATGGAATAAAATTAATTCATGGATCAAACTATAAAAAATATTTAAGGGCAAAGACCTCATGCTACGAGGTAAAATGACTAACATATAGGTTAGTGCAAAATTATCATTTTAATGTAGCCATCTACCAAAGTAGTTTTATTATTATCATTATTATTAGCCATATGGTACAAGGAAGCCTGAGACTTATGCGGCACCTGGCAAAAAAAAAAAAACCTTCTGAATTAACCAGAGAGAAAAGTAGAAGGGATTCACCAAGAAAGAGAAAATGATGATATCCAGCTCAGGACCCTGGGTGTGCCAAGCCCATACTCACCAAATATGAGCCCCTGGGGTTAGTTAAATTAATTAATTTAATTGGCATCATTTTGGTTATATCTCGTATTGTGAATGCCTTCACAACGAGTTGCCATGGTATTGTACTGCCTCAAATAAGTAACACTTCACCAGTGGAGAAGACTACTGTTATTTATTCTCAGCGGATATCACGACCCAGACAGCACCCTTTCAAAGCTTGTTGGCTTCTTTTTGGTGGGTGGGTGGGCAGGTACCCTAGTGTTGCATTAGTGACAACCCAGTTATAAAGTATAATGTCAATATTGCAACACCAGGGTACCTGCCAACACACCCACCGAAGAGAAGCCAGCAAGCTTTGAAACAGTGCCGTCTGGTTGGTGGCATCCGTTGAGAATAAATAACAGTAGTCTTCTCCACTGGAGAAGTATTGCTTATTCGAGGTGGTACAATTTAACCCCAGGGGCTCATATCTGGTGAGTATGGGCTTGGCACACCCAGGGTCCTGAGCTGGATATAATCATTCTTCTCTTTCTTGGTGATTCCCCTTCTACTTCTGACTCTTGTTCAGAAGTAGAAGGGAGGACCAGGTACTTAATGTACTTAATAGTTTCTCCCCTTTTATCAAATTTACTTTGGAGGTAGAAGCAGAGGGAACCTCGCCATTCCTTGATGTGTTGGTAATGGGATACACTTAAATAGAAAGGGTGCAAGAATGTTTGCTGATGCTATCGAGGCAGTGTTAGGTGGTTCGGAAAACTGCTAGATTGGGGAGATACAAGGACTAATAGATTAACAGTAGCCACTGGCAAAGGTGAAAGTGATTCTTGCACTGCTTCTATTGGAATGAGCAGCATCCTGGAAAAGAAGATGCAGGATGTTTCAGAGACTGCTAGGAGTCACTGGGGTACAAGTAAACACATGGGTTGTGTTAGGGTAGCTAAGAAAAAAGAACAGGTGCATGTATACTTGCGCATACACCAATGCTAGGAGTTTGGTAAATAAATTTGATGAATTTGAGGTATTGCTCAAAGCATCAAAGGCGAATATTGTTGGGATATCAGAGACGTGGTGTCACACAGATATAAGTAATGCAGAACTGGAATTTGGGGAGTAAACGTCTACAGAAAGGATAGACAGGATAGGAAGGGAGGAGGGGTTATGCTATTAGTTAAGAAACACATAAAATCCAAGAAAGTGAAGCCAATCGACATTGTCAGACAGTGCAGTGTCGAGTCAGTTTGGTGTGACATAAGCATTGGGAAATTAAAATCGAGAGTGTGCTATAGGCCAAATGACTCTGATGAGTATAATAAGAAATTGTACAGAGAAATAGAGTGGGTCAGTAAATCAGAGAGTCTTATAATGGAGGATTTTAATTTCCCAGATATTGACTGGAATTTGTGGGTTGGTCACTCACACATTAGCAAGGCTTTTGTGGATTTATTGGATGATTGTTTTCTAAATCAGCATGTTCGGGAGGCAACTAGAGGGAGCAATACTCTTGATTTGATTATCAGTAGTGATTCTTCATGCATTAAGAATCTACAGATACAGGAATCACTCGGTGGCAGTGATCACAGTGTGCTGAAGTGGGAGTTACTCAAGGAGGTAACAACCATCAAGGGTAAAGGGAAGGGTTATTGCTTTCGTAAAGGCAACTATGATGGTCTGAGACAGTATTTAAATTCTATACAGTAGGACCAACTGATGATGTTACCAACAGCAAACTCAAAATGGGAAGCATTCAAAGAACTTATCGTGGAAGCTACTAGGCTTTACATACCAACTTAGAAATATTGTTCAAGGTTGAGGCTTAAATGGATGTCAGAACCTAAGTTGGCACCACTGAAAAAAGATAGGGGTTCCCCTCACACAACAAATGGCATAGCCTGATGGGACATATGGCAGAGAAGAAAAATGCACGGGATACATATAAATTAACATGTGACACAGTAGCCTATGATAGGTATAAGTTGATCTGTAACCAAGTTACAAAGGAGGTTAGGCAGCTACGAGAAATCTTTGGCAAGGGATGCAAAGAAAAACAGCAAGGAGTTCTTTACTTATGTAAACTCTAGATGGAAGGGGATGAATCAGATTGGTCCACTTGATACCGATGGGTCAACTGTTGATGATCCTGCTCAGGTAGCTAACAAACTAAATCAATATTTTGCATCTACATTCACACATGAGGAGTTATTCAGGAAGGGGAATGCCATAGATGAAGTAAACACTGGCAGTGAGCTGGATGATCTTGTAATGATTGAGAGTAAAGTGGAGGAGAAATTGTTGAAGATAAATACAAGAAAGGCACCTTGGGGTGGATGGGATCTATCCAGTTATATTAAAGGAGGCAGCAAAGGAAGTAAGCAATCCGTTAGCCATAATTATGAGAGCTTCCTTGGAATCAGGGTAGGTACCCACAGACTGGAGATGTGCAAATTTAACCCCAATTCACAAAGTAGGATCAAAGGCTGACACAAGTAATTATAGACCTGTGAGTTTTAACTTCTGTTCCAGGAAAATTAATGGAGGCACTGGTTAAAGAAGCACTGCAGGATTATCTTGACAAGAATTCAGTTATAACTCAAACACAGCATGGTTTTGTTAAAGGAAGGTCTTGCCTGACCAATTTGATTGGATACTATGGTGTAGTCACAAAAGAATTGGATGCAGTGAATAACTTTGATATTATATATTTGGATCTTAGAAAGGCTTTTGATACTGTTGCACATGGAAGACTGCTGCACAAATTGGAGCAGTGTGGGTGGCAAATTGTTGCTATGGATAAAGGGATGGTTGAGTGGCAGAAGACAGAGAGTGGTAATTAATGGACACTGCTCATTGTGGACTAATGTTATTAGTGGAGTCCCTCAGGTTTCAGTGTTGAGTCCATTGTATATTTTTCTGTATTTATAAATAATATTGATGATGGTATATCAAGCTTAATGTCCAAGTTTGCAGACGATACAGAGTTGGCAGGGTTGTTAAGGACACTACTGACGCTATGCTGCTGCAACAGGATCTGGAAAGGTTGAGCAGATGGGTTGAGAGGTGGCAAACGAAGTTTAACATTGACAAATGTAAAGTACTACATATGGGAAATAGCAACCCCAGAGCAAGGTATCAACTCTGTGGTACTACACTGACAGTGGTAGAGAATGAAAAGGACCTGGGGGTAATTGTGCAGGCAGATATGAAGTTCTCTGAGCAGTGCAGACGGGCTACAAGAGTAACTCATGGTGTCTTATCACTGATATATACAGGAATTTTTCTAGCAGGGATAGGGAGATGATTATTCCCTTGTATAAGGCAATGGTCAAGCCACACCTTGAGTACTGTATACAGGTCTGGAGGCCTCATTTCAAGAAAGATGTAGAGTGCTGGAACGAGTACAGAGAAGGGCAACAAGGTTAGTGAACGGAACGAAGGGTTGCTCTTATGAAGAAAGGCTTAAGTTTTGCAAATTACAGTGTCTGGAGACTAGGCAGCAGCGAGGTGATCTGATAGGGTGTACAAAGCCTTGAATGGTTTGAGCATGCTCAATGCCGATGGAATACTGCCCCTTGCTCAGAATAATCACTTGAGAGGCCATAAATTCAAATTGAGGAAAGACAGATGTAGGATAGATGGGCGGAAATTTGCTTTTAGCCAGCGGGTAGTTGGTTGGTGGAAGAGGCTTCCCTCCCTAGTTTTGGAAGTTGATAGCCTAAATAAATTTAAGGCTTAGCTGGTCAGGTATCTCGAAAGAACAGAGGGGTGAAGTGGATGGGGTTTTTTTTTTTTTTTTTTTTTGCCTGATGCTGCATAAACTTGCTTTCTTGCATCATATGCCTCTGCTAATGCTAATTAGGGAAGGTGGTAGGCTTAAATCCAAGGTATTTAGAAAGCTGATGTGCCATGGTCAATATAACCATTATACCTCGGCACAAGCCAGCCAACAAAAAACAGTGTGGTCAAGGCTTTAATATACAGGGTGGTGTCTCACTGCAGCACCTCCGAGGATAAAGATAATGAAATTGTTCGGGTCACAGCAGACCTCAAGAATAGCGGATACCCCCAGAGGATGTTAGACAGTCATTAGAGGAGTAGAGTCCACCCGTAATGAGCAGTTCGCCCCTGTGAGCCCAGCATACATTCCCTACCATCCGGGCCTTTCAAACCACATTGCACGAATAGTGTGGTGGTGTCAGATATGCTGTGTGCAACTCCCAGGTCGGAGGTTGCACGCAGTGATATCTCGAGTTAAAGACCCTATATCCAAAGAAGCCAGCAGTGGGGTGGTGTACGAAATTAAATGCCCCGATTGTGGGGTGTATTATGTGGGTGGACGAGGCGGCGACTGAAAGACCAGCTGGGGGAGCATGAAAACGCAATAAAGTCCGCAAATTATTTGAAGTCTGCTGTGGCAGAACATTTCTGGGAGAAACAACACCAAATTTCCCCAGAGGATGCTGTCGTCACAGATCACGCACAAGGGTTCTGGGACCGTAAATGACTTGAGAGCTTACGAATTGGGCCATCTAGCAATACTATTAATAGGGATAGGAGTGTACGTCTATATCCCCTCCTGGAAACCGTCATTCTTGGACGTGATGAACGGTTTCAGCTAGCGCACTCCCAAGCCATTTCCGGGTCTGGTGCGCAAATGGAAAATTCCAACCGTGGAACCATGTTACGTGTGCTGTGGATCTGCTATTTAAGAATGTGCCGCACAGTAGACATATGCTGCTGAGGAAGGAGACTGCTGCCTCCGAAAGCTACAGAAAAATTTTATCGCTTTTAATTCCTATGTTTTTAGTATATTTTATCAGTGTTATTTATTTTATTGTAAATAAAGTGTTTTAATTGCAGTATTGAAAATTTATTTATCTACCGGCTGGTGTGAAGTTTAATCATCAACATGAATTGTCCCAGCCTTATTTAGAGATATATGGGAATCAGTAACCCCAGAATGACGTATCAACTCTGTGGTACTACACTGACAGTGGAAGAGAACGAAAAGGACCTGAGGGGTAATTGTGCAGGCAGATATGAAGTTTTCTGAGCAGTGCAGACAGTCTGCAAGAGTAGCTCATAGTGTCTTGTCAATGATATACAGGAATTTTTCTAACAGGGATGAGGAGGTGATTATCCCCTTGTATAAGGCAATGGTCAGACCACATTGTACTGTATACAGGTCTGGAGGTCAGACCACTTGAGTACTATATACAGGTCTGGAGGCCTCATTTTAAGAAGGATGTAGAGCTGTTGGAACTAGTACAGAGAAGGGTAACAAGATTAGTGAATGGAACAAAGGGTTGCTCTTACGAAGAAAGGCTTTGTAATATTGCAAATTACAGTGTCTGGAGACTAGACACCTATGAAATGATCTAATTGAGGTGTATAAAGCCTTGAATGGTTTGAGCATGCTCAATGCTGATGGGATTCTTCCTCTTGCTCAGAATAATCACCTGAGAGGGCATAAATTCAAATTGAGGAAAGACAGATGTAGGATAGATGTGCGGAAGTTTGCCTTTAGCCTGCGGGTAGTTGGTTGTTGGAACAGACTTCCATCCTTTGTTGTGGAAGTTGGAGGCAAATTGCTGCTATGGATAAAGGGGTGGTTGAGGGGGAGAAGACAGAGAGTGGTAATCAATCGACACTGCTCATCGTGGACTAATGTTATTAGTGGAATCCCTCAGGGTTCAGTATTGGGTCCATTATTGTTTTCTGTATTTATAAATGATATTGATGATGGTATATCAAGCTTAATGTCCAAGTTTGCAGACGATACAAAGGTTGGCAGGGTTGTCAAGGACACTACTGACACTATGCTGCTGCAACAGGATCTGGAAAGGTTGAGCAGATGGGCTGAGATGTGGCAAATGAAGTTTGACATTGACAAATGTCAAGTACTACATATGGGAAACAGCAATCCCAGAGCAACCTATCAACTCTATGGTACTACACTGGCAGTGGTAGAGAATGAAAGGGACCTGGGTGTGGTTGTGCATGCAGATGTGAAGTTTTCTGAGCAGTGCAGATGGGCTGCAAGAGTAGCTCATGGTGTATTGTCGATGATATATAGGAATTTTTCTAGCAGGGATAAGGAGGTGATTATTCCCTTGTATAAGGCAATGGTCAGACCACACCTTGCGTACTGTATACAGGTCTGGAGGCCTCATTTCAAGAAGGATGTAGAGATGCTGGAACAAGTACAGAGAAGGGCAACAAGATTAGTGAATGGAACAAAGGGGTGCTCTTATGAAGAAAGGCTTAAGTTTTGCAAATTACAGTGTCTGGAGACTAGGCACCAGCGAGGTGATCTGATAGAGGTGTATAAAGCCTTGAATGGTTTGAGCATGCTCAATGCTGATGGTATTCTTCCTCTTGCTCAGAATAATCACCTGAGAGGGCATAAATTCAAATTGAGGAAAGACGGATGTAGGATAGACGTGAGGAAATTGGCCTTTAGCCAGCGGATGGTTGGTTGGTGGAACAGACTTCCATCCCTTGGCGTGGAAGTTGATATCCTAAATAAGTTTAAGGCTCAGCTGGACAGGTATTTCGAACGAACAGAGGGGTGAAGTGGAAGTGGTTATTTTTTATTTATTTATTATTTTTTTTTTTTTGGCTGATGCTGCATAAGCTTGCTTTCTTGCATCAAATGCTTCTACTAATGCTAAAGTTGATAGCCTAAATAATATAAGTCTGAGCTGGACAGGTATTTGGAATGAACGGAGGGGTGAAATGGGAGTGGTTTTTTTTGCTGATCTGCATTTACTTGATTTCTTGCATCATATGCTTCTACTAATACTAATTTGGATCATAGAAAGCCTTTTGATACTATTTCACATAGAAGACTGCTGCACAAATTGGAGCAGTGTGGCATTGGAGGCAAATTGCTGATATGGATAAAGGGATGGTTGAGTGGAAGAAGACAGAGTGGTAATCAATGGACACTGCTCTTTGTGGGCTAATATTGTCAGTAGAGTCTCTCAGGGTTCATTGTTTGGTCCATTGTTGTTTTCTGTATTTTTTAATGATATTGACGATGGTATATCAGTCTTAATGTTTAAGTTTGTAGATGATATGAAGGTTGGCAGGGTTGTTAATGACATTAACAACAGATGCTGCTGCAACGGGATCCAGAAAATTTGAGCAGATAGGCTGAGAGCTGGCAAGTGAAGTTTTACATTGACAAATGTAAAATACTGCAATTTGGCAGCAGTAACCCCAGAGTAATGTACCAACTGGATGGTGCAACATTCGGGTAGCGGAGAATGAAAAAGACCTGGGGGTAATTGTGCAGTCAGGTATGAAGTTTTTTGAGCATTGCTAAAATGCTGCAAGAGTAGGTCATGGTGTCTTGTCAATGATATATAGGAATTTTGCTAGCAGTGATGTTGGAGTGATTATCCCCTTGTATAAAGCAATGGTTAGGCCACACCTTGAGTACTGTATATACAGGTCTGGAGGCCTCATTTCAGAAAAGATCTTGAGCTGCTGGAATGAGTACAGAGAAAGGCAACGAGATTGGTGAGTGGAACAAAGGGTGTTAGAACAAAGGCTTCTGCAAATTGCAGATTCTGGAGACTAGGCACCTGCGAGGTGATCTAATTGACATGTATAAGGCTTTGAATGTATCGAGCAATGTTAATGGTGTTCTTTCTCCTGCTCAGATTACTTACCTGAGGGAGCATAAATTTAAATTGTGTCAAAGACAATTGTAGAATAGATGTGTGAAATTTGCTTTTAGTCAGTGGGTGGTTGTTAATTGGAACAAGCTTTCATCTATTGTACTGGAGGTCAGCAACTTAAATAAGTTTAAGGCAGAACTAGACAAACATTTAGAGTAAAGGGATGGGTGAAATTGGAATGGGTTTTTTTTTTTTTTTTTTTTTTGTTTCGGCTGATGCACTTTAAGTTTGGTTTCTTGCATCATATGCCTCTACTAATGCCAATGCCAAAATAAGCTTCTCCCAGGTTTTCAGGATTGACACTATTTTCATTGATTACAATATTGCTATTTTTACCATTAGAAAATTGTAGCTTAAACTCATTGGCAACTCTTTTCACCTATCTTATTTCTGGTATCACTTTCATAAAGCTGTTAGTATTATTTTTAATTCTTAATTAAAAAAAAAAAAATTTCCAGAACATATTGAACTACAACTGATTTTTCTAAAAAAAATTTTTTTTTTCTCATTAGAACATATTGATCTACAATAGATTTACTTCTAAATTTCTATAACGTTTTGTCTGACAACTCAATTTCAGCATGGATTTTCTGTTAATTTAATTTCTCTTTTCTTAACTGTTTAGGTTTGTGCATTTTGTGCATAAGTATAATGAATGATGCTTTAATACAATGTATTCAACCGTTATATTAATCACTAATGATTGGTTTTTATCATTAATTTCTGTCGTTATTTTTGCATAATTTAAATTCATGATTCATACTTTGAGAATTCTGTTCAAGGTCCTTTCTATAGGAATGGGATTTGTGATCCTGGAATACTTGAGCTCTACTATTTCACTACATTTCCTCTCATCTTTTTATTCTTCTACAGACCTTCATCTTATTTCTTGTGAGCCATTAGTTTTATGAATGCAAAACTAAAGATGAGAAACTATTTACTTTCTATATTAACTATTTCTGCCTTCGCAATGTTTTTAGCGCTTCTGCCTGTTACTTTTGTGTTGTTTATCTCTATTCTGTGCTGAATTGTGTATATCAAGAATTTAATCTCAAGCTTTCACTACAATTTTTTTTTTTTTTTTTTTTTTTATATATTATATTATTTATATATAATATATACAAGGTGTCTCAAAAATACACAGCATAACTTCAGGAATGAGTTCCTCATATGTAGCCGACCGGGCTAGCTGAGTGGGTAAAGTACCTGCCCGGCAACCCAAAGGTCGTGGGTTCGATTCCCGCCTCAGGCTTGGATCAAAGTACTGCAAAAACCTTGGGAGGTGCAATATGGCCACAGAAGCCGATGCGCCAACAACTACCAAATCAAAAAAAAAATCCTCATATGTAGACAATTAAAATATTTGATATCAACATAGTTCCGGAAATGCTTGGTTCCCAAGTTATTAACCGGAATGTTTTATCTCCCGCAGGTTTTATTTCCTTCATCACATGGTACTGACAGAATCTTGTGGTTTTCCATTCCGACCATGAACTCAAATCAGCAGCAAGTGGATATGCACTTTATATACGGTTTGGCGGACGGAAATGTTCTGGAGGCTCGTCGTTTGTACCACGAAAGGTTCCCAGAACGAAGATGTCCAGACGGAAAACGTTTGAAGGTATCCATCGCCACCTTTGTGAACATGGGACCTTTACACCTCGTGCTGCCGACAGAGGTCGACCAAGATATATGACGCCTGAAGTAGAGGGGTGGACCAATTACCTGGCTTCCACGCTCAACTGATTTAAACCCACTAGATTTCTTCTTGTCGGGCCATTTAAAGTCATTGGTGTATTCCACTCTGGTAGCTTATGTGGAAACTCTCCGCAATCAAATTGTGGCAGGTTGTGAGACAATACGAAACATGTCAGGAATTTGGCATCGTCTTTGCGAGTCCATGAGACATTGATGTGAGGCCTGTATTCAGGTAGAAGGTGGACATTTTGAACAATTACTATAAGGTGATGTGATGAGTTAAGTGTCATAGACAGACCTTCAAAACTCAGAAACCAAGTATTTCCAGAACTATGTTGATATAAAATATTTTTATTTTCTACATATGAGAAACTCTTTCCTGAAGTTATGCCGTGTATTTTTGAGACACCCTGTATATAAAAACTTAAATAAAATATATGCCAGTAGCATATTGAACTAGTAAAGTGAAAGCTATTTTTTATTACTTTTACTTTTTACCACTCTATTTATTTAATTTTTGGATTATATTTAAATATATACGGTGCTTTTTTTGGGATGGTACGGCATATCGGCACCTTTATTAACAGTGACGTGTGACATTTGGATGCGATGCTGCACTTTGAAGTTTGTAATATTCCGTAAATTTTTTTTCACATGTTTACCTACTATTCAAATGCAAATTTAGTTAAAATTATTCAACTAAATTTGCATTTTTCACTGTCTATTGTTAAGATATTTTCTACATAAAACTGTATAACCATTTTAATAATTCTAAATTACTCAGTCGGACCTCTGTTTAACGAAGTACTTTTATAGCGAATTATTTTGAATTCCCCTTGGAAGTAACATTTAAAATAGTTTCCGTTGAGTGAAGAAAATTTTCATATAGCTAACGAATTAGGAGAGAATTAACTCGGTACGCACTGTTCGCATTTCTGGCCTTCAGGCAATTTAGGTGCTGCTGTACGAATTAAGAGAGCTAAAGTGATTACCATTCTGCAACTTAGTGGTACCTGGTAAAACCTATTTGATTCCTGACATGTTTCTTATTGCCTCACAACCTGCCACAATTTGATTGCGGAGAGTTTCCACATGTTAACGCCTGGGGCTCACATCTGGTGAGTATGGGCTTGGCACACCCAGGGTCCTGAGCTGGATATCATCATTCTTCTCTTTCTTGGTGATTCCCTTCTACTTCTCTTTCTCTCTCTCTCTCTCTCTCTCTCTCTCTCTCTCTCTCTCACAGGGTAACTTGGGAATTTTTTTTCTGGTGCAGCATAAGCCTCAGGCTTCCTTGCACCATATGACTATTAATAATAATAATAATAACATACGGAGAATTCGTGCTGGTCAACAATGAGCAGATCAAGGGGTATTCCCAATGGGCGCTGGTCCACCTTCTACTGCACTGGTGTTCAAACTTTTCCCGTACTGGGGGTCATATTCAAAAAAAATTCAAAGTTAGATTTCTTTATGTTGATTTAGTTGGCTTTCCAAGCAGGCCATAGGTTGGACACCGCTGTGAATCAATTGTAAGTGCCCCATTCGAGAATTAGGAGAGGGCGATTTTCTTTTACCCCGAAAAATAATCTGTTCTTTTGCAGATGTGCGTTATCAACATTTTCCATAAATTTTGCCTATCTCTGTTTACATGATCGCACTATCTGAATATCCAAATGACACTAACATTTTGGACAGTTTCAAAAAAAAAAAAAAAAAAATTCAAATTTAGGAACTAATGACATCATTGACGACGAGAGAAGGAAAATGAGGACAACGAAGGTTTAAATCTTCTAAAGAAGAATTGTTACCATTTGATAAAAATGAAGTTAGAAAATTGTCAATTAGGTTACAGTTAAATGAAAGAGATACAATTTGTGGATTTCGGTAATACCTAATTGCATTTGATGGACGTTCTGAGTACAATACCAATTTCATCGTCGATGTGAACGAGGATTTTCATAAATGAATCTTATCGCCAGCCCAACAAAAGCTTCATTGATGACAAAATAGTTTCTTCACTACTGTTTCTTAAATTTGCTGGCCCGCTTCGATCCAGCAAAATATGTCGATTCGTGGCTGCTTCGGAAACGTCATTCAACAACTGACACACAAAGAGAAAGAAAAGAAGTCGGCATAGGATGTCTGATGAGAACTTAATAAAAATTTGGAATATTCTACAAAAACTTTATGAAATTAATTTTACTTATGTTATTTATTTTTACTTATTATTTTTAGGGTCCATAGTCTAACCAAAGACCCTTATAATGTCACTCGGTTGTCTGTCTGTCCATCCGTCTGTCGTAGCATTGTATCTCTGGAACCACTCAACCTATTGACTCGAAATTTTGCATGGGTTTGTACATCATGTGGGCCAACATAATGCCATATTGATTGTTATTGACAAAAATTTGTCTGAGAAATGGAGAGGTAAAATGTGGGGGGAAAAAAATGTCGCAACCTATAGCTTATTATACACCATTGGAAAGAGCTCAACGAGTAGGTTTAAAATATAATTTTAAAATATTTTAAAAATTAAAAATGGCAGCGCCAGACAGGAAAATGTGAGCAATTTTCGTGTCCCCCCCTATTTCCGTCGCTAAGGGAGCTAAAAATTTAAAAATCAAATTAGCTATGCATTATTTGATGCTTATCAAGAGAAAACTAAACTATTCCAATTGAAATCTATCATTTACTTTTTATGTTAAATTAAATAAACAAAATTATTGCACTTTGATAGTGAGTTTCTTTGTACTAAGTAACTATCCTTTTGATGACAAAAAGGTTGTTAAATGGTTAGTTAATAATTTTATAAAGGTCATTTATAAATTTTGAGACGAAAAGTATTTTTAAAAAATTTTCAAAGCCGGAATTGTCCCAGCAAAGAAGTACTCAGAGCCAGTGTTGAGGCGCAGGTGGTGGGTAGGCACCTGCGCGGAGCCTTGCACGGCCCTCACCTGCCAGTTGCTTCTTCCCCAAGAGTTTAATCGCTTCTCCAGGAAGAAGTCAGAGTCGCTTCTCCTATCCTTTTCATTCACGACTGGAAACATTCTAATAGACGTTTTTGTTAGTTTTAGGCCAAGCCAGGGTACTGGAAACTTTTTTTTTTTCAGTTACCATAAAGCTTTCTATTTGAGATACTACACTAACAATCATTCGTGACTACGGACCCTTTCATCCGGAGTGCCCGGCACTCGGTAGTTGACCAATTTATTTACTTATTTTGCTCACATTTAATTATTTTTTTATATGCTTCATTAATAAATTTGTGCTTAATAAACTGTTAATATACAAAATTTGTTGTTCTTAATCCAAAAACATTACTACTGAGGTAACAATATCAGGAAAAAATTTTTTTCAGAGTACTTTTCATATCCTTCTTAATTTTCAATTTTTCCTCATTGCAAAGAATGAGTACCGGCACCTATTTTTTTTACAAAAAAAGCACTGAATATATATGTGATACAGAAGCTTATTGTAGATAAGCTTATGTATCATAAAAACAAGTCACAAAGGAGTTGTAAGCAAGCAAAGGCAGATTATGAGAAATCTTTGGCAAAGGATGCAAAGAAAAACATCAATGACTTCTTTACTTATGTAAACTCTGAAAGGAAGGGGATGAATCAGATTGGTTCATTTAATATTGATGGTTCGACAGTTGATGATTCTGCTCAGGTAGTTGACAAACTGAATGAGTATTTTGCATCTACATTCACATGTGAGTAGTTATTTAGAGAGGTGAATGCAAATAGTTTATCAAACTTTAACAAGGAGCTAAAGGATTTTGTAATAACTGAGAGAGCAAAGTGGATGGGATCTAACCAGTTATATTAAAGGAGGCAGTAAAAGAAGCAAGCAAACCCTTAGCCTTAATTATGAGAGCATCCTTGGATTCATGGGAGGTTCCCACAGATTGGAGAAGTGCAAATGTATCCCCTATTCACAAAGGGGGTTCAAAATGTGACATGGGTAATTAAAGACGTCTGTTCCAGAGAAAATTGTGGACTCACTGGTTAATGAAACAGTGCAGGATCATCTAGACAAGACTGCAGTTATAGTTCAGACACACCATGTGTTTGTTAAGTGAGAAGTCGTGTCTAACCAATTCGATTGGATACCACGTTGTGGTCACAAAGTAACTGGATGCAAAAAATAATTTTGATATCATATTAGCATTGGCAAAGGCACATGATGCAAGAAAGCAAGCTTATATAGCATCAGCGAAAAGATGGACAGATGGAAGTTTGTTCCAGCAATCAACCACCCGCTGGCTAAAGACAAACTTGCACACATCTATCCTACAACTGTCTTTCCTCAATTTGAATTTATGCCCTCTCAGGCAATTATTCTGAGCAAGAGGAAGAATCCCATCTGCATTGAGCATGCTCAAACCATTCAATGCTTTATACACCTAAATCAAATCACCTTGCAGGTGCTTAGTCTCCAGACACTGTAATTTGCAAAACTTAAGCCTTTCTTCATAAGAGCAACCGTTTGTTCCATTCACTAATCTTGTTGCCCTTCTCTGTACTCGTTCCAACAGCTATACGTCCTTCTTAAAATGAGGCCTCCAGACCTGTATACAGTACTCAAGGTGTGGCCTGACCATTGCCTTATACAAGGGGATAATCACCTCCTTATCCCTGCTAGAAACATTCATGTATATCATTGACAAGACACCATGAGCTACTCTTGCAGACCATCTGCACTGCTCAGAAAACATCATATCTGCCTGCACAATTACCCCCAGGTCCTTTTCATTCTTTACTACGGTCAGTATGGTACCACAGAATTGATACGTTACTCTGGGATTACTCCTTCCCATATGTAGTACTTTACATTTGTCAGTGTTAAACTTCATTTGCCACCTCTCTGCCCATCTGCTCAACTTTTCTAGATCCTGTTGCAGCAGGGTACTGTCATTAGTGTCATTAACAACCCTGCCAACCTTCGTACCATCTGCAAACTTGGACATTAAGCCTGATATACAATCACCAATATCATTTATAAATACAGAAAACAACAATGGAACCAACATTGAACTCTGAGGGACTCCACTAATAACATTAGTCCACGAATAGCAGTTTCCATTGATTACCACTCTGTCTTCTCCCACTCACCCAATCCTTTATCCATAGCAGCAATTTGCCTCCAATGCCACACTGCTCCAATTTGTGCAGCAGTCCTCAGTGTGCAACAGTATCAAAGACTTTTCTAAGATCCAAATATATGATAACAAAGTTAAAAGTTATTCTTTGCATCCAGTTCCTTTGTGACTACATCACATGCTGACTGGGCTAGCCAGGTGGGTAAAGTGCCTGTCTGGTAACCCAAAGGTCGCAGGTTCGAATCCTGCCTCGGGCTGGATCACAGTAAAAAATGCAAAAACTTTGGGAGGTGCATTGTGGCCACAGAAGCCGATGTGCCAACAACTTAAAAAAACAAAAAAAAACACTACATCATAGCATATAATCAAATTAATCAGACAAGACTTTCCCTTAACAAACCCATGCTGTGTCCGAGCTATAACTGAAGTCTTTTCTAGGTGAACCTGCAATGCTTCTTTAACCACTGCCTCCATTAATTTCCTCGAACAAAAGTTAAGCTAACAGGTCTGTAATTACCCATGTCTCCCTTTGATCCTCCTTTGTTGATTGGGGTTATATTTGCACATCTCCAATCCATGGGTACCTCTCCTGAGTTCAGGGAAGCTCTCATAATTATGGCAAAGGGTTTGCTTACTTCCTTTGCCGCCTCCTTTAATATAACTGGATAGATTCCATCCACCCCAGGTGCCTTTCTTGTGTTTACTTTCAACAATTTCTCCTCCACTTTACTCTCAGTTATTACAAGATTATATAACTTACTGCAAGAGTTGAATACACCTCTGGCATTCCTCTCCCTGAATAACACCTCATGTGTGAATATCAATGCAAAATATTCATTTAGTTTGTTAGCTAACTGAGCCAGATCATCAGCAGTTGAACCATCGATATCAAGTGGACCAATCTGATTCATCCCCTTCCTTCTAGAGTTTATATAATTAAAGAACTCTTTGCTGTTTTTCTTTGCATCCTTTGCCAAAGATTTCTTGTAATCTGCCTTTGCCTGCCTAACTTCCTTTGTAACTTGATTACAGACCAGCTTATATCTATCATAGGCTTCTGCGTCACATGTTAATTTATATGTATCCCGTGCATTTTTCTTCTTTGTCACATGTTGTTGTTGTTTGTTTGTTATTTGGAGCATTAGCAACTAAGGCCATATTGCTCCGGGAATATGCGGTGGTCATTCCCTGACCTTTCCGCATCCTCTGTATTTGGTGGTGACGGGCTCGAACCCCGGTCTAATCAAGAAGCGTGTGCTACGCACTGCTGCTCCTTCCCACCTGGCTACGGAGGCGCCTGTCACATGTCTAATTAGTTCATCTGACATTCGTTTAGGCCTAAATCTTGAAAAATATTTCTTTGTTGGTATGAAAAGCGTAGTAGCATTAGCATTAGTAGAGGCATTGGACGCAAGAAAGCAAGTTTATGCAGCATCAACCAAAAAGAAAAATAAATAAAAAATAACCACTTCCACTTCACCCCACTTTTCGTTCGAAATACCTGTCCAGCTGAGCCTTAAACTTATTTAGGCTATCAACTTCCATGACAAGGGATGGAAGTCTGTTCTACCAGCCAACCACGCGCTGGCTAAAGGCAAATTTCTGCACGTCTATCCTACATCTGTCTTTCCTCAATTTGAATTTATGCTCTCTCAGGTGATTATTCTGAGCAAGAGAAAGAATCCCATCAGCATTGAGCATGCTCAAACCATTCAAGGCTTTATACATCTCTATCAGATACCTCGCTGGTGCCTAGTCTCCAGACACTGTAATTTCCAAAACTTAAGCCTTTCTTCGTAAGAGCACCCATTTGTTCCATTCACTAATCTTGTTGCCCTTCTCTGTACTCGTTCCAGCAGCTCTACATCCTTCTTGAAATGAGGCCTCCAGACCTGTATATAGTACTCAAGGTGTGGCCTGACCATTGCCTTATACAAGGTGATAATCACCTCCTTATCCCTGCTAGAAAAATTCCTTTATATCATTGACAATACACCATGAGCTACTCTTGCAGCCCGTCTGCACTGCTCAGAGAACTTCATATCTGCCTGCACAACCGCCCCAGGTCTCTTTCATTCTGTAGCACAGAGTTGATACATTGCTCTGGGGTTGCTGTTTCCCATATGTAGTAATTTACATTTGCCAATGTTAAACTTCATTTGCCACCTCTCAGCCCATCTGCTCAACCTTTCCAGATCCTGTTGCAGCAGCATAGTGTCAGTAGTGTCCTTGACAACCCTGCCAACCGTCGTATCGTCTGCAAACTTGGACATTATTTTCTGTATTATTTATAAATACAGAAAATAATAATGGACCCAACACCGAACCCTGAGGGACTCCACTAATGACATCAGTCCATGATGAGCAGTGTCCATTGATTACCACTCTCTGTCTTCACCCCCTCAACCACCCCTTTATCCATAGTAGCAATTTGCCTCCAATGCCGCACTGCTCCAATTTGTGCAGCAGTCTTCCATGTGCAATAGTATCAAAAGCCTTTCTAAGATCCAAGTAGATAATATCAAAGTTATTTCCTGCATCCAGTTCTTTTGTAACTGCATCATAGTATCCAATCAAATTGGTCAGGCAAGACTTCCCCTTAACAAAACCATGCTGTGTCCGAGTTATAACTGAAGTCTTGTCTAGATGATCCTGCAGTGCTTCTTTAACCAGTGCCTCCATTAATTTTCCGGGAACAGAAGTTAAACTAACAGGTCTATAATTACTTGTGTCACCCTTTGATCCTCCTTTGTGAATTGGGGTCACATCTCCAGTCCATGGGTACTTCCCCTGAGTCCAAGGAAGCTCTCATAATTATGGCTAAGGGTTTGCTTACTTCCTTTGCTGCCTCCTTTAATATAACTGGATAGATCCCATCCACCCCAGGTGCTTTTCTTGTGTTTATCTTCAACAATTTCTCCTCCACTTTACTCTCAGTTATTGCAAGATTATCTAGCTTACTGCCAGGGTTGAATACACCTCTGGCATTCTCCTCGCTGAATAACTCCTCATGCGTGAATGTCGATGCAAAATATTCATTGTTTGTTAGCTACCTGAGCCGGATTATCAACAGTTAACCCATCGATATCAAGTGGACCAATCTGATTTATCCCGTTCCTTCTAGAGTTTACATAAGTAAAGAACTCTTTGCTGTTTTTCTTTGCATCCCTTGCGAAAGATTTCTCGTACTCTGCCTTCGCCTGCCTAACCTCCTTTGTAACTTGGTTACAGATCAACTTGTATCTATCATAGGCTTCTGTGTCACATGTTAATTTGTATGTATCCCATGAATTTTTCTTCTCTGCCATATGTCTCATTAGTTCATCTGACATCCATTTAGGCATGAACCTTGAACAATATTTCTTAGTTGGTATGTAAAGCCTAGTAGCTTCCAAGATAAGTTCTTTGAATGCTTCCCATTTTGAATTTGCTGTTGGTAACATCATCAGTTGGTCCCACTGAATAGAATTTAAATACTGCCTCAGTCCATCGTAGTCGCCCTTATGAGACAATAACCCTTCCCTTAACCCCTAATGGTAGTTACCTCTTTGAGTAAATCCTACTTCAGCACACTGTGATCACTGCCACCTAGTGGTTCCTTTATCTGCAGATTCTTAATGCATGAAGAATCACTACTGATAATCAGATCAAGAGTATTACTCTATCTAGTTGCCTCCTGAACATGCTGCTGTAGAAAACAATCATGCAATAAATCCACAAAAGCCTTGCTAGTGTGTGATTGACTAAACCACAAATTCCAGTCAATATCTAGGAAATTAAAATCCCCCATTATAAGACATTCTAATTTACTGGCGCACTCTATTTCTCTGCACAATTGCTCATTATACTCATCAGATTCATTAGGCCTACAACACACACCCACTCTCATTTTTACTTTCCTATTGCTTATGTCACACCAAACAGAGTGAACATTGCATTGTCCACCAATGTCAATTGGATGCACTTCCTTAGATTTTGTGTTTCTTAACTAACAGCATAAACCCTCCTCCCTTCCTGTCATGTCTATCCTTTCTGTACACATTGTACTCCCCAAATTCCAGTTCTGCACTGCTTATGTCTGTGTGTCTCTGATATCCGAACAATATCTGCCTTTGATGTCTTGACTAGCACTTCAAGCTCTTCGAATTTATTAACTATACTCCTGGCATTGGTGTACTTGCAAGTATACATGCGCCTGTTTCTACTCTTAGTTACCCTTGTATTTACTCGTTCCACTATGAGTTCCAGCAGTCCTGGAAATTCCCATTGCCTTGCTGTCCAGGCTGCTGCTCAATTGCATTTCAATAGAAGTAGTGCAAGAATCACTTTTACCTGTGCCAGTGGCTACTGTTAATCTATTAATCCATGTATCCCCCCCCCCCCTCCAAGCTAGCAGTTTCCCGACCCAGCTAACTCTGCCTCTATAACATCAGCAAATATTTTTGCAAATTTTCTATTTAAGTGTATCCCATCTCTGTAGAAGCAGTCTCTCAATGTTCTGTCTGAATGGGATATGTGACTGCAAACTCTCTGAACTGTTTAATTTTTTCTACATTTTCTGTACTCCTTTCTTTTCTATATTCTTCTTTTTATTTCTTCTGAGCCATTAGTTTTATGAATGCCTAGTGAGAAACCATATTCTTCCTGTACGACCTTTTTTCTCCTCAAAGTTTTGGCACCCTTTTTTTGATTCTTTGTGCATTGTATACTTCCTTTCCTATTCTGGGCTATATTTATCACAAATTTAACTAACTTTCAATTTTTTTTTTTTTTTTTTTTTTTTGTTTTCCCTCCTCATGTTTTTTGCTTGTGGTCCTCCATTGTCTCTTATGTTCCAGATATTTCCGTTTTTTTTTTTTGTTCATTTTAGTTGTAGTTGGTTGTATTGAATTATTTTACTATTTTCCTTTCTTTTTTTTGTTAATTTAATGAAAAAAATCAGTCACGTGAAATTGCCACTTATCATTGCGTGATGCACCCGGAACAAATGTGCAAGTATTCTTCATTTAAAGCATGTAATTGAAGTTGTTGTTTCCACAATTAACTATTAGATCATAGTGCCTTAAGCATTGACAGTTGCAGGCTTTTCTTGAAGATGTTGAGTCAGAGTAACAGCAACATAATTTTTTTCAGCAATCTGCGTTGCTTAGTAGGGCAAAGACAGTTGCCTGTTTCTACTCCCTGATAGTAGAAATAAAGGCGTTTATGAGAAAAAAGTGAAATTATGTGAGCATTGCAGATGATGAGGAGTGGCTGAATGATTTTGCCTTCTTAGTAGATATGATCAAAATCTTGCCGAATTCAACACGAAGCTACAAGGAAAGAATCAATAAGTAAATTATATGAGCATGTTACAACAACCTTTATGGAAAAATTAAAGCTATTTCATAAACAGTTACCTCTTAAAAAACTAACCACTTTATAACACTTTTAGCAATATGTGCTGAAAGTGTTATGAAGATTAAGTTTAATAAAAATACTCAACATTAATTAGTTATAGATGAATTTGAACAGAAAATTTCAAATGTCAGGAATCAGTCTCAAGCTTAAAATTTTTTCTCATCCATTTAACTTAAATGTGGATGAAATAGAAAATACCTTTCAGCTACAATTAATTGAAGTTCAAGCCTGCAGTCATTTGAGGAGAGATTTAGTTGAGAATGATATTCTCACTTTATTTATAGAAAACATAATCAACAGAGGATCCTTTCCCAGTCTTTCAAGTCATGCTATTCGGTAGCACATTTTGTTGTGAAACCCTTGTTTCAGTGATGAAAAATATAAAGTCAATGTCACAGTAATTATTGACAGATGAACATTTGTGCAGTGTACTTCAACATCAAGTATACCAGCGGGCATTGAATTTTTATGCAAGCAAAAAACACTGTCAAAAACACACATTAAAAACG